>NW_026861650.1:0-33890 GCF_026571515.1 Ruditapes philippinarum
TTAATAAACATTTTTTTGCTATTTTAAGGGCTTTTAAAAAAGTATGATTAAGTAAATCCATGGGGTTTCGATTTTTCTTCTTTTGATAAAAACATCTGTATGATTTTTTCGTTTTAAAACGAAAAAATTTTTTAAAAAGCCGACATTTTTTTTACCCGCTAAAATGAAATTTTAAAACACTGTTTGAAATAGAAAGGTTAAACCCTATTTTTATCCCGTCCCTCCTGTATAACTGGGTAAAGGGGAAATCCCTTTTTTCTGGATACTTTCATATTTTGCTATTAAAAAGCGACATTTTTCACTTTAAATTTAGAATTAAAGAAAACTGCTTTTCGTATTGCCCCCTTGTTCCAAAAATTTTCCCCACAAAATGTTTTAGGTTTTTATTCCAATATTGCCCGATTTTTCTTTTTAAAAAAACTTCGTTTTTTTTTTTGGTGTGTTTGTGTTTGTTTTTGTTTTTTTTTTTTTTTTTTTGTTTTTTTTTTGCCCGAAGGCCGTTT
This sequence comes from Ruditapes philippinarum, assembly GCF_026571515.1. NCBI lineage: Eukaryota > Metazoa > Mollusca > Bivalvia > Venerida > Veneridae > Ruditapes > Ruditapes philippinarum. Next base: position 504 of record NW_026861650.1, read on the forward strand.
TTTAATTTAAAGTTTGACTTCCTGAAAGGGGAAGAACTAAATATAAGAAGAAATTTTTTTGGTCTTTTAAAAAATTTACAAATTTTAAAATTTAAAGAAATCTCATGGGTCATTTTTTAAAAAAAATTAAAAATTTTCATTTCTTGCCATTCTGAAATAATACCCTTAATGATAGTTTTTTTAAAAAAACTTTTTGTTAAAAAAAGCAGGTACGGGTTTGTTCTAAATTTATCGAACATACTAGTTAATTTTTTTTTAAAGATTTATTTAAGTTTAACCTTAAAATTTACCCCAAAAATTTTTGGAAAAGGGAAAAAAGAACTTTAAATTGGGCCTTAACAAGAAATTGCCCTTTTCCATTAAAAATTTTTGAGAAAATTTGACCTCCCAAGGGGATATTCGTTGAAAAAAAAATCCACTTTATGGACATATAAAAAAAACAAAATTTAGAACAAAAGAATTCAAAGTGTCCGTCGTTTTTTGGCAAAACCCTTTCTGCAAATGATCATTCTTTTAATGTATTTTTTTTTATAAACCTGTTTTTTCTTTTTACTACGTTGTATTGTTTTTTTTTTTAATTCAAAAAAATTGAGCACAATGCAATGTTTTAGCTGATTCAAATTTTTTTTTAAAGAAGCATCAGTAAAAACAAAGTGTTTTATTTGTGTTCCTTTTTTACTTCTTTACTTGACATAAAAATGCCCCCTTTCCCTTTTTTTTAAAAAAAAACTCTTTTTAGATGACAAGTAAAATTTTTTAAAAAAATGCTTCTAAAGAACGTTTTAATTTAGGGCTTTCTTTTTTTAGAATTATTGCAGATTTTTTCCCTGGGGAAAGTCAGGTTAACAATCTTTTTCGTAAACGCATTTTTTTTCCTCTCAAAAATTTCACTTTATAAAATTTTCTTAACCCATAAAACCTCTTTTGAAATTAATTATTTAAAAAAAAAGGAAAATTAGCGACGTGGCTGTGTGTTTCAGATAAATTGGATTTAAAATCAAAAGCTCATAAATTCCCCAAATTTTTTTTTCTTTATATATTTTCATAGGGCTAAAAGCCATTATAAAAAGTCGGTAATTGGACTTTTAAACCCGATGCCTGTTTGTTTTCAAAATTTAAAACACAAATAGGGTGCCCAAAAATGCCCTTTACCGATAAAGCAAGGAAGTAAACAATATGATAAAAACTGTGTCGGTTTTTAATTTTTAAGTAAAAAAAAAAAAAAACAAAAAAAAAAAAAAAAAAAAACAATATATGTTTTAGTGACAGAGACACTTTACGAAATCCAAACATTTTCTCCCTTTAAACGAATTTCAAAATGAAAAACCAAATTTTTAAACCCAAAACGTTATTCAATTTCTTTAAATTTTAAAATTTTGGCTTGCCATGAATAGAAAACCTTGAAAAAAAAATTTAAAATTTAAAGGGGTTTTGTTTTGGAAGCTGACGAACATTTTGCTACTTCATTTTAAATTGTGAAAAAATTTTAAAACCATTTTATATGAAATGTTATATACTGGGGCCCCAAAAACGGCCACTTTGAGACTCCATGAGGTCTAGCAAAAACTTACAAAATTTTTTTTTGATTATTTTTAAAATAGAACTTGGACGGTTTCAAACAAAAAAAAATATTCAAAGAAAAAAAATTTAAAAATAATTAAAAAAGTATATTGACAACTTTTATTTTTACTATTCTTAGCCAGATAAATTCTTTTTTGGGTGTGTTTTTTTTCCCCCAATTATAGAAAATATTCTAGGACAAAAAAAAAACGAATTAAGCAAGGAACACACACGTTTTTGGGTCCAGACCAACACCCCAAAATATTATTTTCCAAAATTTTCTTTTAGAAAAAAACTCTTTTTTTTTCCCTTTACATTTTTACATATTAAATTTTAAATCTAATGTATTGGCTAGTCTAATAAAAAGGGGCAAAAAAAAATTTCCCACATTAAATTTTATCATAATTTATAACTAGTTCCAATTGAAAAAAGGGAACCCAATATATGGAACAATAATTTAATCTTAAGCAAAACATTAATACATAAAATACTTTAGATTAAACATGATGTCTTTGTTAATCATTTCTATTCAGATTTCAGACATTGTAATGAAAACAGTATTCGACTCAATTATAGAAAAAATAATTTTCATCATCAGCTTAACTTGCATTTTCTATCATTCTGGCAGTAATTCAATTTTGCTAATTGTTACCGGTATTTTGCCCTTACGCTTCCTAAGCATGAAATAAGTTTTCAATAAATTAATTGTTTAGAAGTCATTAAGTCATTATAAAAATTAAATTAAAAAAAAATTAAATTCTCTAATAAATGTTTTTTGTAAGTTTAGAAATTAATAAAATTGTTAGTGGAAAAAACAGGGATTAAAAATAAACCCCTTGTTAAAATTTAAATAAAGAGACAAAAATTTTGAAAGTTCAATTCCCCGACACTTAAAATGTTTTTTATTCCCGTTAATAGTCCTTATATAAAAGGTATTATCATGATTTAAACTGCTCATAACCCCTTAAAACATTTATGACAATGCTATTTTTTACAAATGAGAGGTTTAATGCGCTTTTAATGACCAATATCAAACGTTTAAAAGTTTTGGGAAAAAGAACAATAAATTTTGAAAAAAAATCATATATAAAAACACATATGAATAGCAGACTATTTTCACATATTTTGTTTAAAAAAAACCCTAATTCAAATGAAATTTATTTTGGTTTTAATAAAAGGGAAACCCAAAAATTTTAAGAGGGAAAGCAAAAGGATGTGGGTCACACATTTTAAAATTTCTTTCCGCGAATTGTTTTCCCTTCAAGTTATCATATGTCGCGAGTTTTTTGGGGGTTTTAATGCATCCTTGGTAGAATGACCCAAAAATACCGCTAAAATGTATTTTTTAAATTTCCCCGGGGGTAAAATAAAAACAAAAAAAACAAAACTTTTTTTACTTATAAAAAAGAAAATTGCTTTTTTTAATTCTAAACAAAACAAAACACACCTTTCCCCCAAAAATTTATTTCCCCGATGAAAATCCATTTTGGGCAGTATAAGAAAAAAATTCAGGGAAAATCCCCGAATTTAACGATACCCTTTAAATGGGAGACTACCGGGAAACCCCGATTATAAACCAAAAGCCCCAAAAAGGATTGGGGGTTTCTAAAATCGGGACTCTTCTTTTTTCGGAGTTTCCAAACCCGTTTTTTTTATATTTTTTTAATCCAATATTTGTTTATTTTTTTTTTTCATTTAATTTAAATTTTTGTTTATAAAAAAAAAAACATTTCCACTTTCCTTTGTAAACCCTTTTTGAGCTGAATATCTTTTATCATTTTTTAAAAGTAAAATTTAATCATGGGTATCAATTAAAAAAAAAAAAACGTTTTACCTTGATTAATAGACGAATTTTAAACCTGGGGGGGTTTTTTTAAAATGGGCTCATTTTCCCAATTAAAGTCTATGACACGTATATGTGAGTTTATAATGCAAAAAAGATACATAATTAAAAGCAATGTAAAAAGGACTTTGATATCATTGAATATTTAGGGACGTGTAAAAAATTAAATCATGAAAAACAGGTTTTAAAATTTATGTCGCTAAATGTAAAATAAGTAAAATTTTAACGTTGCTGGGGCCCTAATCCCTGGTCGTTTTTGAAAAAAATTTTTCAAAATTTCAACTGATTATATACCTTTGATTTAAATTTTTTAAAGGGAAAATAAATGCAAAAATAAATACCCTAAAAATGAATAAACCTGTTTCAACCCAAATTTTACCCTGCAAAACTATGGACCACACTGAAAATAAAAAAAACTTCTATTTTTAAACAAACCCTTTTTTTAAGCCTACTGACACCAGAACTTAAAATTTTTTAAAAATTTTAATTTTTCCCATTTTTCGCTAAAAAATTTAACAGCTTTTACTGTTTGGTAGGGGCCTGTTTTTGAAAATTTTTCCATTTTTTAATGGGAAGCCCCCTGTTTCAAAAGAAACACATGAAAAAATATTTATGGAATTATGGCATGTGAAAGGGGGAAATTTATAGCTACCTGGTTTCCGGGTTTTTTGAAAAACGTAAAAAGGGGAAAAATAGAGAAAATAAGAATCCCGAAAGAAACCCCAACCAGGGAAAAATTGGGAAAAAAATTTTGAAAGGCTCGGGTTTGATTGAGCCTGTTCATAGACTGTTTTTGTAAGTGAAACCCTCCCGTAAACCCCCGTTTCCCAGCTTTTTTATTTATTTTTTATAGGGAAGTTGTTAAAAATTTGGGGGAAAATTTATATCCCAAATTTTTCCTTGATTTTTTTTTTAAATTTTTCTCTTTTTTTTCACAAATTGATGGAAATTAATAAAATTTAAAAAACAAAAATTTAAATTCGTTAAAAGCGTTAAATGTGAAATTGACCCGTGGTCCAAACCCCAAAACCCCAAAACCGTTTCAAAACCCAACCCAAAAAAAATACTATTAGTCAATCAAAAAAGTCAAAAAAAATTATATATATTTTTCGTGACCAGTGGGAATACTTAACACTTAGGAAAAGGAGTTTATAGAAGTTCTACTCCAAATTTTTTCCTAAACCTAATTTGTATAATTTTAAATTTTGGGCCCATTTTCCCCTAATTTGGGGGTTATTTTTTAATATGTGTGGGGTTTTGGGGGCTTGTTTTTGCTGCTTTTATTCTTTATAAATAAAATTTGTAGTGAAGGACTTAAAAAATTATTGCATTTTTTTGGTTTTTCTTTATTTTGTGTTTTCCCCTTTTTTTATCTTTATTATTATTTTTTAAAATTCTAAAAAAGCAAAAATATTGTCCAAAAAAATTTAATAGTTTTGACGCTTAAAAAAACACTTAAAGTTTACGGGAAAGTACTATAGAAGCATTAAAAAATAAACAATATTCCCTTTGCTAAACTTTGTATATTTTCAGAAACTTGTTTAAATGTGGTCATTTAAAATTTCTGTCTTTTTTTTTCCCCGAATCAATGAGACAAAACCATTTCTTCTCGTGATAAATGTATTTTTAAAAACCCTACGCACATTTTCAGCTTTGTAAAAATAAACAAAAAGAGATTTTCCAAAAATTGGGTAATTCACGTTCTGGGAAAACACTATTTTTAAATTTCCCCCGTAGACTTTTAAAAAGAACGATTTTTTTTCCCTTTAACTGGGACTTTAAACCGCATAGTCCTTTCTTTCGAGAAATTCATTTTTAATTGTAAAACCGTTACTTTTGGGAATCCCAGAACTGGAAAAAACCAAACTCTTTTTTTTTTTATGCTCCGGGATCTTTCTTTTTTCAAACTCTGTCTGGTATTGTTTATTGACTTTATAATAATTGAAAAGTGAAGCAAGAATTTTTAAAAACATAGGGGGGAAATTGTGGGGCATTTTAGAAAACCCTGAATAGAACTTTAAAGAAAGAAATTGAAGTATTTTCTTGTATTTTTTATTTATAAAAAATGCCCTAATAATGCTGAAGTATTTTTTTAAAAAATCAAAGTCAAAAATCTAGGGTCGTAAATTTATAAATTTAAATTTAAAATATCTTTATTTGGGACAATTTTTTACAATTATTTAAAAACTATTTAGAGTTTGTTTTTTGAAATGGAAAAAAACCTTTTTTTTAGCGGAAATTTTATTAAAACCTTAAGCTAGCATTATATATCAAATATTGGACAATGGGGGTTATTAAATTTATCAAAGTTATAAAAATTTTTTAGACGCAATGACTAAATATATAAAAACCCCAATTTTAATTTATATTAAAAATTGATTTAAAAGGAAAGAAGGGCGCCCCTGAACATTTTTAAAGAAAATAAACCCCCATTCCCTTTTTCATTTATATAAGTAAAAAGTATATGTTTATTAAAAGGCAGTATATTTATTTTTGGGGTTTTGGGGATATAAAGTGCATATTTTTAAGTCAAAGATTTTATATCACCAGTGCCCTTTTTTTTTTCTAGGCAGGGGTTAAATTTTATCAACAAAATTTTAAATCAAAAAAAACCCCAAAAGATAATTATATTTGGGCCCCTTTCCCCTTTCCGAATAAACGCGATTTTAAAAAAAAAAATTGATGTTTCAAATTGAAAATGTCGAAATAAAGATTCCCTTTTGGTAAACCCCTTTTACCGAAATGACGGGACCCCATTTGAAATTTTGGGGAAACAAGAAAAAGGAGTAAATATGAAAGCATACGTTTTAGTAAATTTAAAATCCAAGCTTTTTCGAGGGATATTTTTTTTTTAAAATTTTTGAAAGGGGATTAAATTTTTCATTACTCTATTTTTGGTAAATAATTTTTTTTTACAAAATAAAAAATAACACTGAGCCCCCATTGAACCGTAAAGCTCATCGTCACAACCGGATATTTTTTACAAAAGTGGGTTTTTCACCCAAAGGAGCCAATTGAAAGTTTTTATATTACCCCGTCTTTGGCCCGGTTTAAAATTTGATTTTATTTCGGCATAAAAATAGTTTCAAAAAGGGAAAAAACTGGAAGGATAATACAATTATCCCTTTAAAGCATCATTTTTAAAAATTTTTACAAAAATTTAAAAAAAATTTTACAGATTGGTTGAATGGGAAAAATTCAAGTCAAGAAAAGTGACCCTCGAAGTTCACGGGAGCAAACATTTATGAAATTTTTTTATTTTAAAAGGAAAATTTTGGGTTTATTTAAAGTTAAAACTAACATATACTTGTTTTGTCAAACCCTGTTTCTTTAATATAATTTTTTTTTTATTTTTTTTTTTAATTCCCTAAGACCGAAAAATGTCGTTCTAATTGCAATAACTGTGTTTTTATCCTTAAACGCTTTTTTCGTTTTTAAAATGTACTTTTTATTATTCAATTTTATGGGCCCCTAAAATGAAAAAAAAAGGAAATAAAGGGGATTGGTTTTAAAAATTTTTTTGGGGCCTTTTTAAAATTTGTTTGCTCTTTTTAGATACCCCTTTCAAAAATCTACACCTAAAAGGGTTTTCCCAAAAAAATTTATGTGTTTTTATATAAAGGGAAAATTAAATTTTGAATATTGTTTTTCACGTCTAAATTTTCTTTAAAAGGGTTGGGTTTTTATCAGTCACACATTTAAAAGGGGTGATTAAAACTGCATATCGAGAATTAAATTAAGAAAATTTTATTAATGCGGATTATTTCCCAGGTTTTAATTTGATTAAAGTTTTTGGGTTTTGTTCGAAACTAACGTTTTTACTTTACTTTAATGCTTGTTTTTCTAAATCTAACAACCCAAAAAGGGAAGTTAACACCCAAATTTTATAGTTTTTACATTTAAATTTGCTTTCCTTTTAAATCAAATTTTAAATTTTAATACAGGGTGGGGAAACCCGAGACGGGCCTTTTTATCAAAATTTTTACATATGAATATTTTAACAAAATTTATGTCTTCTTGGGGTTCATTTTTGGGCAAAAAATATTGTTTTGAAAAAAAAATAATTTTGGAACCCCCCCCTTTTAAATTTACTGAACTCTATTCAATTTCCATTATTTTTTCTGTTAAATAAAACCTGCATGCATTATTTTTCTTAGGGGAAATAAGCCCGTTTAAAAGGGAAAAGCTAAAATAGGGAAAATTTGTTGTCCTAGCTTTTAAACTTTTTTAATACGTTTTCAATGATAAAAGTAAAATCTGCCTGAAGTGCTTAAAAATTTGGGTTTTATGGGCCCTGTATTTAGACGGAAATTTGGGGTGATTGCTTTCTTGGGTCAAAAGTTTCATCCCCCTATTTTGGGTTATATATAAAGTTTTTGTAATTGGCTTTTTGTCACTATACTCGATAAGTCTTTTAAAAATAAAAAGAGGGAAAACATTTCCCCAAACTTGTTACAAAACATTTATATTGCGAAAAAGCAAAAATTTTCCGTTTAAGGGGTAGCCGCTATTTTTCCCACAACGCCCAAACATGACAAAAATTTTCAGATCCCTTTATGATTTTTTTTATAACTTTAAATAATCTGTAGATAGCATATACGCGGTTATTAAACCGATTTTTTTTAAAAATAAGAAGAGTCACAATGACATGAAACCCCCCCTCTTTAACGGCGTCGGAAACGGTTTTTTTTTTTTTTATAAAACACTATTTTTTTCAATTTTCTTGGGTACTATCTTAAAAGGGGGCCCTTGGGATTATTTAAGGGCCCTTTCCATAACAAAATTTTCTTTCAAAGATATAGATAAAAATTAAAAAAAGTCATGATCCTAGAATTTCAAATTTTTCTCTTTAAATAAATTAACCCGGGTTTTTCTAATTATAAAAAATCATAACCCAAACGATAAACATCGGGGAAAACGTTTTTAAAATTGACAATAATTTTTGGAAATGTTTTTTATTTGATATTAAAGGAATAAACTCTTGATTATAAAAGATTTTAAAGTGCCTTTTTTCAAATCAGGAAAAGCTAAATGAACCCCACTGTTCGTGGGGGTATTTTAAAATATCCAAAACCCTTTCGCCCCATTGGAGGGGGCTTTCCCTTATAGTAAAAGCTGCTGTTTTCAAAAAACTCTAAACAAAACAAATCAAACGGGTTCTTCAAAGATTTTAATCTCGACGGCAACCCTTTAAATTTAAAAAGGATTTTTTTATAAATTTTTTAAATCAAAAGATTGAAAAAGGGAAACATTTCGGGCATAGAAAAGTGGTTGACTCCCGCAATTTTTGATTTAAAAATTGGATAAAAATAAGGAAAAAAATTAAATTTAAAAGAAAAATAACTATGCATATATTTTATGTTCCCTAATAGAAACCCCAAAAATTTTATTTTAAAAAAGCTGGAAAAAAACAAATTAAAAATGAAATGTAAAAAATATGCAAAAAATCAAGTTTCGTTAACCCAAAAATTAACAGTAGTAACGGGGTTAAAATGGAAATGCCTTTTCTACAATTCATTTCCTTTTTAATTTTTTCTTTAAATTTAATTACTCCATGTTTTCCCAAACCCAAAAGTTCCCCTTGGTTTTGAAGTTGCAGCATTTTGGGGAAGTATTTTTGTTATTTAATTTCCCAAATTGTGGTTATTTGGCAATACCCCTGACGATGATAGTGGTTTTTTAAAAAAAGGGATGAAGAATTCTTTTTTGTTCAGTATTCTTTCGCCGGGGTTTTTTAGACAAACGTTTTTGTTAATTTGCTTTTTTCGTGGGTTGACACCCAAATGGTTTTCCCGTTGGTTAAAGAGTGACATTGCATGTCCCCCTAATTATTTTTTAACATACGTTTCCCTTTCCCTTTGTGTTTGGGGTTTTCGTCGGATTTACTTGTTAACGTTTTTGTTCAATTTTCTTTCCGCTAAAAAGGGAAGGGAAAAAGTGTAATATGTTCCCAGAAAAAAAATGGTTGTGTTTGTATTTAAAATTAAAAGTCTTTTTTGATTTACATGTTCACTTTCGGGTCCCGGCATAAGAGGAATGGGGGAACTGAAAAATGTGTTCGCATAAAGGGGGAATTTCTTTCTATTTTTAAAAAGGGCGTTACATGGATGGAAAACTTTTTTAACCCATGATAATTCCATTCATTGTTATAACTGTTGTGAATTGTTTGATTTTAAAAAACTGTAAGAAGGTGTCCTGTTTAAAGGGGAAAAGCAAGAAGACAAACCCGAAAAGGAAGGGGCCCGCTCGGGGTTGTGAGGGAATGGATAACAAAAAAAGAAAAAAATTTAATCATACAAAACGTGCCCCGAAGAAAACGAAAATCCCTTAATAAGAGTAACTTAAAAATCTTAAAATTTGTTTCAACGACTTTTTGTTGCTTTAAATTTTCCCCCTCACATCATACGAATTTATAACCCCTTTTAAAAAGGCTACAAGTCAAAAGGGAGTAAGCATTTTTGGTTTTATATTTTTCAAGAATATTTGGGTTTCTTCTCTTTTTACTCCCCCGTTTAGCCTGTAATTTTTTGGGTTTTTTTTACCTTGTTTTGGGGGTAACTTCCAAAAAGTTCTTTGTTGCACATTTTTTAAAGTCATTTAAAACTTTTTTTAAAAAGCCAGAGGGAACAGGACCCCAAAACAATGCCCTTTTAAGGGTAAAATTCATCAATTTTATGTGACAAAAACAAACGTGCAAATTTTTTAAAGTTTTTACCAAAAAGGGGAATTTAAAAATAAATTTTAGTAAATTTAAAAATTTTCTGACTTTACATTTTTGAAGACCTTAAAACCCTTTTTTCTGTTTTTTTCTTCTTCCACGCGTAAACGTTTTTACTATAAAAAATCCTGTTTAAATTTTTTTGTTATGTTTCTATGAAATTTTTAGTTATAATTTTTGTTTCTTTTTTTAAAAATGTTTTATTTAAAATTTTTGCAACGTTGTTGTTTTAAAAGGTTTAAAAAAAATAAATTTTTTAATTTTAAAAAATCTGTATTATTACTAAAAATTTCCCTTCCCATCAGGGGGCTTTCCTTTTACTAAAAATTCTTTTTAAAAAAAAATCATCAGGAAAATTGTTTTTTTGTTTTAAAATTTCGGAAACATGAGGAAATTTTTTTATGATTAAAAAAGCCTTCCCGATTTTCCAATAATTTTTTGAGGGGGAAAAACAACCAACCCTCCGCTTGTCGAAAATAAAAATTAAAATTTATGGGATCACAAAAAATGACACTGTATTTATAGTAAAACAAAAATTATGGTTAAATGCACTGGATCTATAAACTTTTAACACATAACAAAAATTAAAAGAATTTTATAAATATGTATGAAGATTTGTTTGTTCAAATTCACAAAATTTTAGAAAAAAAGGGACTCTACTGTGTTTTAAAGGGAAACATTTTATTTTTTTTCGGCAAATTGGGCCCTTTTTTTGTGTGGTTCAGTAGTTATTCAAAATGCAACATTTTCTTTAAAAAATACGCTTTTTTTGTCACATAAAACGGCGCATTGCTTTATTTTAAACATTGATTTTTTTGTATGTTTTTTTGGGGGCGGGGGGGGTTGGGAGGGGGGGGGGGGCAGTATAATACCAAAAAAATTTGTCACTTTCACCCTCAAATGATCAAGATTTAATTTTTCCCTTCATTTCGTAGTTTTTTAAGGGAAAACAAGAATGTTTACTTTTAATATTTAAAATAAATTTATTCGAGCGTAACACCGTAAACTTTTTAAACAGCTTTTTAATAGATCATAACCGCTTCAAAAGGAATATTATTATTATTGTTTTATTTTTTCTGTATTTAAAATTCATTTTGATTCAAAGAAGAATTGCTTAAAAAGAAACTCTCTAGTCAGGAAACAATAACATTATAATTTATTTAATTAACACTGCAAACTAACGATAGTACATTTCTGTACAACAACATTCTTGTTCGTTTTGCCACTTGTTATTTATTTTTAACATACTTCCTCATTTTGTTATCAAATTAATAACATACGCACATAGATTTGGGTTTTAATTGGTTCCATAAATTTTTTTTATTATAAACGTAGGCAACGAAGTTGCGATCTATTATATTTACCCTAAGGTCTGTTTAGTAATCTCTTTTTTTACCACTTTCGGAAAAGAAATCCTAAACAAATGTACCGACTTTTCTCTACTTAGGAGTGGTTCTTAGTTCATTTAAAATATATATTATAGAAACTTGTTAGGGATGGCGTATTAATTCAATTTGACGTGTCAATTAAATCTAGATTGAAGCAAAATGTTCACAAAATATAATTCAATTATTTTGAACTGGTGTGGACACTTGATGATGTCGCAATCAATAAACTCGAAAGCAAATTGAAATATAAGACTACACAACACTAACAAAAATTAAGGAGCTATATTTTACAACTCCTACTAAAGCTTGCTACTTACTGAAGTGTGTATTATAACACTAAGAAGGGGTTAAATCTGTACTGGCATGCGAGATGTTCCCGTACAAAAATCTAAGTCGCTTAAACATTTTTTTTTATTATGCAGGCGTCACACTGTCCCGAATTTGGCATCAGATGGACACACGAATAAGGAAATGTTCAAATTCGGATCTGATCGTAATAACATCGTGCCATTCGTGAGGGCATCTTTTTGCCATCGTATGATCCCCGGCTAAATATTTTAAGCCCGGCAGCGTGAGCGGTTCCAAAATCTTGGCATGCCAAATAAAAAATTGCCCGAAGACATTGCAAGGTTCATTTTCGTGCTTTTTATTGAAAATCGTATGTCATTTTGTCCTCGTAAGGGGCTGTCGGAAGCCATCTTGTCAAATCGTGTAGTCTTCGTCTTTTTCTTTCGTGTGGTCATCGGTGCAATCTGGCATTTTAGCCTCAAGAAGACAATACGAAGTAAACACGAAGATTCCGAAAGTCTTAAGAAGGGAACACGACTTCGTGAAGCACCCGCAAGACCGTCGTGTCACCATCGTATTTTGGTAACGATTGTCATCGAGATGGACCACGATGATGGCCGAAGAAAGCAATTTTTAATGGCTTCAAGCGTTGCATGTTTTAGTCATGGTGACATATAAACGGCTAGACCATCTTCCTCATCTGTCACTCTTGCACATCTCTACAGAGACATCAAAAGATTCCATTATTTCCAATTAATTTGCAATTATTTACAGTTTATTTCCTGGAGAATTGCATGCTTTGGTGATGAGTCAAAGTGTCACCAAAAACAGTATGAAATAACAAAGACGTGCATCTGAGGAATAAAGAGGGGTGCCGCCTTGGACTGGTCAGCACATAAGTACACTGGGAGTTTTAAAAAACCGTTAATGGTGCACCAAACCTCACTCTTAAGCCCACCATGTTTCTTATAAACGAGACGGTGTAAATAAAATGAATCCCCGCGAAGTAAATTTATAACAGTGTTATGGTTTCAAAAGGTAAAATAAGTAAAAACACCGAAAATGATCATGTAGATACATATAAAGGAATACCCATATGACCCACAACAAAAGTACTCAATATTTTAAAGGAAGACAGAGAGTAGCAAAAAAAAAATCACCTACAAGGGTCCGACGAAGCACAGGCAGAAAGACGAACATTAAGGCAATTCAGTCCCAAATGGCATTAAGAAACTGTCCAATCATAGAAGTATCCAAATTGGTCCGTCAGATGTAATCAAAAGTAGGAAAGGACCAACTGTTTTAAAGTGTTTGAAACACTAATGGCATGCGGTATAATTGGTCCGTCAGATGTAATCAAAAGAGGAAAGGAACCAACTGTTAAAGTGTTGAACACTAAGCATGCGGTTTATCTAAAAAAGTATGGTCCCAAAACCCGCTTTTGGTTAAACGTTAATAATTTTAGTAAAGGCCACAGAAAAATTACAATGACATCTCCATTAAAATCATTTTTAAATCACTAATGAATTTTGAGATTAAATCAAAGTTACGATTTTGTTAAAATTTTTGTTTTAAATTTTTACGTAATTTATAATAGCGGTAGCCCTTTATTGAGTAGCTTGCTAGTATGAAAAATATAAGGCTTGTTAAAATCCTTCACGTTGCTAAAAGCCCTAGCGAAGATACATATACCCCGTCAGATGTTGCATGCGATACGTCTCCATCTTAATGTGGATAGTTTACTATACCATATCAAAGTAATCACTTTTATCATAGATTTTTGTGTGAATAGAATTGTTTTTTTTGATAGTAATATGAAGAGCCAAAATAAAGTTTAAACGAAGTTTAATTAGCTCCCGATACTATCTGCAACTGAAGTTTGCCGCGGTTGGCCGAGGGTTGTATACCAACTGAAGGTGAAGGTCACTTGACGCCTTCGTAAAACCACGGTACGAAGGCAACGTACTCAAAATACGACGTCGTGTACCTATCCTGTGACCTTCGCGTGTGCTGCTGGTAATCTACGTTGGTACAAAATTGCATATTTGAGGTGACTTCGTGTGTGTATCGGATGCGATCGCGGTGACCTTCGGTAGGAAATCATGTGTGACTCGGATGCGCATCGCTTGACCTTCTGTAGGAATCGTACTTGTTTCGGCTGTTCAGAGACTGTCGACCAATTTCGGGGCTATCTTCGCACGAAATTAAAAATTTTATATTCGTATGCCCTTCTTGTGTCAATTTCGGGACAGTGTGACGCCTGCATTAGATTTTGTCTCGTGTATATATCTGCTTGATTTGAAATGAATTTTTGAAGACTGCAAGTAAAAATCAAGCGTTTAAATGAAAAATACGGGTACTGCTTCTGTACGGGAACTGCTCGCATGCCAGTATTAGTTATCATTTAATTTAGTTTAGTTACAAAGATTCACAAACTAACGTGTAACACGTGATATTAATGTTTGCATACATACACGACATAGCCGAATTTGTGCAACGCTATCGCCAAAACGAATAACACAGTAAGTAAACAAACCAAAATATTTTATTTTAAATCAAATTTAAAGAAATGAATATTAAACGCATATACAAATAAGTATGAAGAGAACAATCATCTTCTATGCAACACACGGACATTTCTACAAACATCGTTTGGAATGTATTGGTAACGTTTAAAGGTGCAGTCTTTTTTATGATTACTTTTTTATTTTTAATCCACAACATTTTTAATTACCAATTATTGCTCACTTGTCATTAAAGTCAATCTCTTTATATATATAATAATAATTCTACTCAATTTGACAGCAAAAACATTGTCTAAAATTTTTATCTAAGGGGGTAACAATTTTTGAAATTTCCTTTTAATTGCATCGAGAATAAAAATCAGCACCTTCACATTTTGACGGGTGTCCGCTCGCCGAAATATATTTTTATAAAACACCAATTATTGCTAAAATAATAGTGAATAATATCTTCATTCACAGAAGATAAAAAAGAAATATGTAACGGTATTCAAGACCTACAGATCCTATAAGGTGTGTGTCGCGATAGCCTAAACTGTGCACCTCAAATTTGAACCAGTAATGGCTTGCGTTTTCTGTAAGAAGTGATAAGTTGTGGGAAATTTTTCAATCAAGAAGAAAAGGAAGTTGGCGGCAGATATGTATTCAAAATTATTCCATCTTATACCTTGTTCTGTACGAAACGTTTGAGAAAAATAAAGATTATAATGACATTGCACTAAAAAATCTCAATTTTTATCCTTGGAAGAGTTTAAGTAATAAAAATAGGTTGCTACGGTTTTATTTATTGAATTTCGGACACACCATTATTGTCAAGGTCTCCTGCAAAACTACCTGCTGTAGTTTTAACCGTTGCAACGTTAAATGTCTAAATATTAACATAAATCATAACCAGCAAGCAGATCAGTTGGTTGTTGGTAAAACAATTGTGCGCTTGTTTTTTATCCTGCAATCAGTTGCTGGATAATATATTATAAACAAAACTGTGTCTGTAAAAGGAGACAAAAGAGAAGAACAGATCTTATATATCATAAAGATCATGTAGTACAGTCACGAATATCACGCATTATTGCAGCCAAAATTACAGCTATGCGAATCAATAAGGATCGGTTGATAAATAAAACTACATGATGTCCTCGTTATACAAATTCACAAGAATATTAGGTTTGCTACACTGCGAAAAAGACATGGATATACGGAAGTGTACGGAATTCCGTATATCATTAATATACGTGTAAGAATACGGGAAACTTGAAATACGGAGATGTACGGGACCGTATATTATATCAGTCCGTATATGACTAGTATACGAACTCCGTACACTCGTAATATACGGGAACTTTGATGTACGAACTCCGTATTTTACTAATATACGGAATTTTTATAACAAGTCCGTATATTACTAAAATACGAAATTCCGTATTCGTGCAAATACGGATTCTGTATATAGAAATAGCCAATGAAAATTTACTTCTGAATAGCCTATTTCCTGTAAGAGTAAAGAAATAGTCTGATCATATATTTGTCAGACATTTGACAATTAACACAATGCAAAATTTCCCGGAGTTATTGACGCGTCAATTGCGTACAAATAAAATCGTCAGTGCACAGAACGTGTAAGACATCCACCTGTAACATGCAGACGCGGTATTCCTAGCTCAATACCGCTTGGTTTTGCTTTTAGCATACACTCGCCAGATAAATAGCGAATACTTTACAATTGCGATTGACGATTAGATAGTACTGTTTTGCATTTTGCATCTATGGTGAATCATGTTATTTTGTAATTTCCTTTTCATTATCATTATAATATTTTATAATGATAAGCCAAACATGAAAAAATGATAAAGTTGAAATTGTGATGTTCAACACATGAATTTATTATAATAAAATCGTGAATCTGTGAAGTTGAAATCGTGAAAGTTAAAATAATTGTGAAATCGGGATTGTCCACACAGCAATTAAATTTTACGTTGATATATGTCCTATAAAAAAAGGCTATACATAATATAATAGATGTACTTGCATATGTAAAAGAACAACAATGATATCTCATTCATTCATTTATTCATTCATTCATTCATTCATTCATTCATTGAATCATTCATTGAATCAATCAACCAATCATTCATTCATTTATTAATTCATACATTCATTCATTCATTACGCATTTATTCATATATTTCTTATTTATTTATTTATTTATTTATTTATTTATTTATTTATTTATTTATTTATTTATTTATTTATTTATTTATTTATTTAATCATCCAATCATTCATTCATTTATTTATTCATTCATTCATTCATTCATTACTCATTTATTCATATATTTCTTATTTATTTATTTATTTATTTATTTATTTATTTATTTATTTATTTATTTATTTATTTATTTATTTATTTATTTATTTATTTCAGGAAAGGAAACAAAGATTTGCGTTTCTGTACACAAGTTTTGAATAGAAATCTTATGAAGTTCCGAATTCCCCAATTTTGATTTTTTTTCGCGCGGTCTCATTTAATTAAGACATAATATTGTGTAATAGCCACGTGCTGTGTTGCCATAATCGAAGACAATACTGATTAAGCCGGATATTGATCCGGATATTGATCATAAACACAGCAGGGTATATCGAGTGTCAGTTTTCTCGGATTAGGTAAGTTAGCGCAATTGGTGTTGAATGTCTTAACGGTATTTTTTACTGTCAATTTCCTAGTTAAAATAAAATTATGTATCTTGGAAACAGTTTTTGTAATAAAAAAATAAAAATTGTCGTAGTTTGATTTAAAAACTCAAGTTAAGAACATACTAAATTATATATTGATAGTAAAATCACTTTTTAAATTGGACTTTCGAATTTTTACCGATGCTTCAAATATTCTTATACTTATAAAGTTTTATTTTAATTATGAAATCCGCAGATAATGTGAAAGGATCTTTATACTTCATTTATGTGTATAAGTAAGTAAGTAAGTAAGTAATTTATTTATTTTAATGGGGATACGGACAAAAGCCCCCCCCCCCCCCGCCCCCGGACACCCCCCCCCCCCCCTCTAAAAATGACAAGGTGGACAAAAGCCCCCCCCCCCCCAAGAAATTTACACGTAGGACAAAAGCCCCCCCTATCAAAAATACAGGTAGGACAAAAGCCCCCCCCCCCCCCAGTCTATCAAACAATTGTTATTGCGAAATCTCGTCGGTTCAAATCTGGAACTTGATGTAATTTAACAAATAAATGCATTGATATACGTTAAGATTTAAATTTAAAGGTACAAAAGTTCTATTTTTATTTATTGTGTAATTCGTACTTATAATTAATTGATGCTATGAATGTTTTTATGTTTACTTTATTATATTTGTGCAGTACAAATGTACATGAATATTTTCAGAGAATCGCTTTTCAAAGCTTATCAAGGAAATAAAAGTGAAAGGCGCATTCTTGTCTAGATTTATTTGAAGAATAACCCAAGTTCCCGAACACTGGGCGTGTAAAAATAGATAGTAATCAGTCTGGTCTATAAACCTTAGGGAGGCTTTTGTTGATGGAGTGGGGGGGGGGGGGCTTTTTGTCCTATGTGTAAATTTAATGTGGGGTCTTGTTTTACCCGCTTATTGTTGTTGTCACAAAAATTTGTGTAATTTATAAATATTTCTTAGCGCTTCTAAAACGTTTATTATTATTATTATTATTATTATTATTATTATCATCATCATCATCATCATCATCATCATCATCATCATCATCATCATCATTATTATTATTATTATTATTATTATTATAATCACTATTATCATCATCATCATCATAAGTATTCATCATCATCATCATTATCATTATATTATTATTATTATAATCACTATTATCATCATCATCATCATAAGTATTATCATTATTATTATTATTATTTATTATTAATATTATTATTATTATATTTATTATCAAAAAAATAAATAACCGATTGAGCATTAGAATCGAAGTTTTGCCTATGAAAAAGTATCAATGGTTATGTTAAACATGTATGCAAAGTTATCGTTTATGGATACATGATATTTCCAATTTAATATTGCATTATTTTGGATCGAATAAAGGTCTTAGCATGCTGGTTTCTTCCATTATCACCGACCTTAGTATAAATCCGTGGCATTATTAATGCTAAATGCTTTATAACACAAACGGTATCTAGGCATATCCCTCGTTTTCAAAACAGCCAATGAGTTTAAAGCGTTGGTTTTGTATCATGTGAATCCTATCAACCAATCAGAAATAGCGCGGGCGAAATGAAAAAAGAAAAACGGGATTGGAAATGGATAGTAAATAAAATTCAGAATATTGCAAAACAAGGTAGGTTAAAAGTTATTTTTTATCGTTGCAATATCAATATGCGATCAATAGAATAGTTGCATTTTGTGAACAACAGCTTATTTCAGGGTTAAATTGATTTGTTTTTAGAAAACTTTAACACTGTTTGTTCTGTTTCGCTGTCCAATATGGCCGCCGGATTAGAAAATTAAAGCAGGGATATATCCCTCAATTTAGACTGGGAGGTTACGAGTTTGATTTTAATTTCTAAACTGTATCTTGTTTAATTAATAATTTGTATGAAAAATGCAAATCAAAAATATGAAAAGGGCATTTGTTAAATGCGTTAAGCATAATTTCCCTTCAGGGTAAAAAAGACACCGAGTAAAAAATTAAGATATTTAAACACCGAAGATGTCAAGGTATTACAGCCCCTGGACATGGTAATACAAAGGGATTAATCAGTGTGTGTGACACGACCTATGTATGCTTGATTGGTCAACTAATTGGACTTTATGATCTTGAGCGATCTCAATTATCACTTAACAGCAGGGGTGCGAATCAATGTGCAAGAAAGATCATATCGAAAAGAGACACTCAAATTCTATTTATTTTAATAGTAATTTATGAAATTGATAGCCGAAAAATAGGTTATGTTTTATCTATTCAATATAATAACAAAAATTATCAGATTTAACAGATTAACATATTTTAAAAGAAAAAAAGTACTTCTAAAAAATAGGTTTATAATTTTTTAGATAAAATTGTTTCTCAGTCTTGATAATTTAACGAGCAGAATACTTGTTTTATATTCGCAGTTTTTATTTTTATATAAATCCCCATTATTTGATGCAAACATAAGTCAATTTAAAGACTCCGCTCTTTTCAATTTTATTCACTTTTTTTAAATTTCTGTATTCATGTTGTTATATATTTCTTATTTATATTAACCTATTCTTAAATGAATACAAATCTTAAACAAAAATAGGAAACAAACATTTCTTTTTTATTTAAATCATTATACATTTAGATGAATAAATAAAATGAAAATAATTGTCAGAATTTTTTATTTACATTAATGCAAAGAATGTGTATGATTGCATGTAATATGGCCGACAGGTGTTAAGTTTAACAGTTAACTGTTAATTCACTTACCCTTGGTGTCAAAACATATGAGCCGCGTCACGACAAAACCAACATAATGGGTTTGCGACCAGCATGGATCCAGACCAGCCTGCGCATCCGCGCAGTCTGATCAGGATCCACGCTGTTCGCTATCGGTTTCTCTACTTGTTATAGAGTTTGTAAGCGAACAGCATGGATCCTGATCAGACTACGCGGATGCGCAGGCTGGTCTGGATCCATGCTGGTCGCAAACCCATTAAGTTGGTTTTGTCGTGACGCGGCTCAATTATGTTTATTTTTACATTGATACGAAGCTTAGATCAGGAGCCTGTTGTCGGTGTAAGAATTTTAAAACTCGTCAATATAAAATATCGCAACGAACCAGAAGTTTCAAAACGGTTTTGTTTGTATTGTTTTAGCATTAATAGTAATTAGCAAGATCGAGTTTACTCGCAATTCAGGACAGACAACTCTTGGTTTTCATTCGATATTTTTGATTATTTATCTACGTTATTCAGGATTACCCAGATTTTAAATTGTATAAACATGAACTGAGTTTTCGACATTTACAAGGGATTTTTTTATTGGACAAATTAAAATTTAAAATATTTTTTTCTTATTATAATAAAAACTCTTTGTTTAGTTTTTAAGATAAACATTACGCATAAGGTGATATCGCATGGGTCAGTCACAAACACGCGCCTGTTTGAGGAAACAGTTATTGAATATTTCATTATACATAAATTTAAACGCTTGAAAAACTGTATTGAGCCTTTGTACATCACACATTTTTCGACATTCCATATTGTGACTTATATTTCACATAAAGCAATATGGTAACACACGCACGCACGCACGAGCACACAAAATACATAACTACACATGCACATAAAAGTGAACACGTTCCTACAGTATTAACCCTTTCGCACATGTGATCACTTATGAAATATTTTCAATGTGCTCTTTATCATTTTATGCTGAAGTTATATTATGATTTTTCAGGACAGTTAAATCTTCTAGAAATGCAGCTGTGCCCTCTTTACAGCAATTGTAGATGAAGCAAAGTATGGTAGCAAGTTATATAGATGTAAGTTCACGTATATACATTGTTGTGTTTTGTGAATAAAATAAGACAATTACACGGACGTACTGTCTGTAAAGAAGAGTTACCCAGACTCATATATTCCACTCTGTACTGACATCATGTGTTTTTTATTCTTTCTCAAGGCAAAGTCAAATTTCCTTAATTACACGCATATATTTTGACAAGAATAAATGTGGTTACTTATAAATACATTAGTTCTCTTTTATATCTTGTTAGAATCAATTCTTAGGCGGAATGATGTCACACTTCATAAAATGATGCCAATTAAGGCATATATGATATAAGCATTTTGCCGCGCATTTGAAAATGCTAAACCATACTTGCTTTTAATATGCAAAAATCAAATATATAAAATAAAAGAATTAACTCGAATACACACAATGGTTTGATATAGATGCACTGTGCATGCGACTTTATTTTATTAAATTAGTTTTCTTTTCTTAAACATATTACTGTATCAAAAAATATGTATTTCTTTACAGTTTAATCACTTTTATATATGTTAATGATAGTAATTTTTTAGTTACTACGTACGTAAAGCGATAAGTACGCCGCTTTGATAATGTGAGAGTGACGTTACATATTCTTTTTTACATGTACACTAAAGTTAACAACATTTGTCTGAATAGGTAAAACAGGGTTTTCAAAGCGAATATAATGTCAGATAAGAAACAGAATTTGAAATGTCTTGATGGAAAAGTTAGAATGTCATACACATTCAATTTTATCACAAGTTCGAGCCTCACATGTTGTCTTACTTTTTTGCGTTTTTCTTTCCATATATTTTTGTTAATTTTAAATTAGAAAAATGAATTGGGATAGAAAGGCAGTTTTGTTATGATATTTAATAATTTAGATATACATGCACGGATGATAGTGATTGTTATCCTGTATAGAGTGTAGTATGTAGTAGTCATAGTACTTTTGCAGTGCAATAGTATTTCGTGCAAACTTAACTATAGTTGAAACAGTCTGTGTACAGTATCATGCATTCCGTATAAGTTTGCACCAACTTGCAAAATAGGGCTAAATATAGCTACACTTAAAACAAAATGAGAAGTTAAGCATTTATAATCTTTACAATAAATGATACAAAACTTTCTAACCTGATTGATAATTATAAAGCAATATTTTTGGAAAAAAAGGTGCAATCCGGGCCTAGCTGTCTTGCATTGTTATTTACCACAACCTTACCTACTGCATTACGCTGAGAGTCGGTTAATTTGTTGATAATTTAATTTATATAGCTAGCCTGTTTGAAGATAATAAACACAATATGATAGCTGTTTTACACCTAGATAGTGGACTTGACCACCTCGTCACTTAATAATCATACTAAACGCACAGTACTTGTGCGCACGTGAAACATATTGCGTTGATACGTAAATGTTTCACGTGCGCACGTAATAGTCGCATTCGCATGAATTAACTAAAATATTTCCTATGTTATTTTATGCAATTGTCACATATGATACGTATATTTTATTATCTGAATTTGATTTCATACTATCAGATTAATGCTATAGGCAAGGGAGGATATTTTGATTTATTATTTCGTGAGAATTATCACTTTATTTTAGAGATGACACACTGTAAGAGATTCTATCGTCAACTTACCTAGTTAAACAGTCTTAACAATAAAAAAAATATTAATCTACACTATTGTATATTGAAGGTATTCATTCTTTGCTGAGATAGTTTTTGAAACAATTGAAATTGAAACAAACAATAATCCAAATTTGTTAAGATAAACGTTTTTATATAAATGAAAAGTATAGCTGGGTATTCCGCCTTTTACTTAACTGGATATCATTGTGCAAACACGGGTCTACATCTGAGTAACAAATATCTGTACTTTTTAAGCCTTTTTTTCAAACGAATTGACTCCTACTAACGATGCTAACATACATCGTAAAACGATCAAAAAGATTATGTCAGCACTTTTTCCCACTACAATGTTATTTTGTATTAATATATTTTTAATCAATAAAACACTCTTTACATAGAACAAAGATACCATTATCATTTATATTACAGGTGTGAAATAAATATATTCGTAAAAGTTTTATAACAAAAACATATAACTTATCATCCGTCTTAGATTAATCATTTCATTTAAATCCTGTGTAAATGGTTGCTTATAAATAACATCTTTATCCTAATAATAAAAAATAATTTTGAAATTTGCGTTAGAAAAAAAAATGTATATATGTATACGCTTAAAAAATGCTTGTGTATAGTCTTTTTGAAAGTTGTGATAACTATTTCATGACACTATTTAAACAGGATTTTAAACTCTCTTTTTCAGATACACACATGCCGAAGAGGATTGTAATATCTGGAGATAACATTTCCTACGTCACGAAATAGACACCGTCACACTGGTCTACGTAACATTCCTATAAATGATTGATATATTAAAGTGCTTTTAAGAACGGTGTTTGAATGACGAATTTCTGTGAATACGGATTTTTAGTTTTAATGATTATTATTAAAACTTTCTGTAATAATCAATTTGTGCTATGGACTCATTTTCCTAAAATAATATGTGAATGTTAACACAAACAAATGATATGAATATCTTTAAAATATTTTATGGGTGTAATACAAGTGGCTCATAAAAATCATTGTTAAGATAAATAGAATCAACCTTCAAGTTGGTATAGTTTGTTCTAGATTTAAACAACATGCAATTCATAAAGGTTACTGCTTGAAAATATCGAAACATGTACATGTATAACTCGATCTCTAAAGAAAATATCGCAGTGCGGATTTTCTCCACTTTGATACGTATTTCATGACTCTGTATCGCATCATACCGGTATATCGCCGTTCCGTTGCAACGCTACATTAATTTGTCCCTCTGGAATAAGGCTTGCAACAATATATGACTGGCGAAGACATGTTTATTTTGTTTAATATATGTATACATATTGAATATATGTTTATGAAATAATAAATATTTAAGAGTGACTCTATTTGGTTTTTACTTTATTATTTGAAATACTCCAATTGTGAAGATAAAGCTCTTAAGTCTATGACTTTACAGTTCCCATTCAAAATGTGTAATAAAACATGTTCTATTGTACAAGTCTGCATTTCGGTCATGTATACGTGTCACTTATATGTAAATGCATGCTTTTGATATTATCTGTATCTTCTTTTATCAAGAAAATACAGTTCTATATTCCCTGTGGACAACTAAAAATGCAATTCCGTATATCCCCTGTATATATTGAAAATATGATTCTGTATACCCCCTGTATATGTAGAAAATACGATTCCGTATATCTTCTGTATATGTAGAAAATACAATTCCGTATATCATCTGTATATGTGGAAAATACGAGTCCGTATATCCTCTGTATATGTAGAATATACGGTTCCGTATATGCTCTGTATACGTAGAAAATACGAGTCCGTATATCCTCTGTATATGTAGAAAATACGGTCCCGTATATCCTCGGTATATTTATAGTATACTAGGGAAAACAACCTTAATATAGTCCGTATACGGGATTTTATTCTCCGTATACTTCAAAAGTACGAACAAATATACGTTCATGTATATGGGGCAAATACGGAATTCCGTATATGCCTGATGCATATACGGACTTCCCGTATACCCGGTGTTCCCTATACGGACTCGTATACTTGGTCCGTATATTCGACGAATTCATCCCGTACACGCCCGTATATGTCAAAAATACGGGACCGTATATTCCCGTATATCAGTATATTTTTCGCAGTGCTATTTGTACATTGCGGATATCAGTACAGACATATTAACATGCAAGTATAATTATATACGACAAAACACAATATAAATATTTCTGAATTAATCTTTTAACCATATTTTATACCATATTCACCGTGTTTAGGAACATGTTTGATTTCATATTTGATCAGCATTTAACAAAACTTATGGATAGATACACATTGACAATCCGTGTGATTTTAATCGGGTAATGTTTTAACTGTAAACGTATCCGTTAGCATGTGTACTTGATATATAAACATTTTTTCATTGTGTCGTTTTACTCGTGTAAATAAACATTACGTTTTAGATAACTTGCCACAAGAGTGTTTTTATACTTATGTGTAACAAATCAAAAGTTATTAGAAGTATGATGAATTTATTTATAAGTACAATATCACTTTTCTTGGGTTTCTTCTTATTCAACTAAATCATCAAATGAAACAACTGACAATAATGTTCGTGAGAAACTGTTCAAGTTTGTGGAGTATTAAACATTGTTATCTATCTATCTGACATTTATGTCAAACCCCATCGCGGGGACATAGACATTACTCTAGACTTCAGAGACAGCTATAAGATACAAGGGAAACAATGAACCAGTCCCAAGCTTTTGTTGAATACACCGACCCCTAGGTTCTTTCACATGTCCAGTGCATACCACTGATACATGCAAGGATTACCTGGATTTCTTACCAGTACACTTCTAGGTAGGTGGGAAACACTTAATGTGTCTCTAAAAATTCAAAGGGTGTTACCAATGATCGAACCCAGGAACCTCAACCAACTGAGCTATCATTGTTCTATATTTTAATGCCTTTGACAACACGGGATATATTCTACAGTTCTAATGCTTTTGACGGATTTATCATCAGTCTTCCTGGGATGATTACGCTTCAACTTGAAACGTAAGTTTGTTTTTTAGATATTCTATGGTGGCTGATTTGGAACGCTTCTGTGCGTCGTATTGGCGCTAGCGAAAACATGACAAAGCGCCCATTGGCGCGTATTCGGACTTCCGTCTTGTCGTCCTGTCGCTAACGACAAATGGCGCGTTGCCGTGCGGCGTGTTGTTGACAACGCGTCGTATGGCGCTTTGTCGTGTTGTCGCTAGCGACAAGACATGACAGGCGAACACGATGTAGGTTGCGTTGTCGCTATCGGCAACGCAATGCGCAATGCACCATCTCAGCCACCATAATATTCCTTTTGCGGCTTTTTCGTCGGGCTAGTAATCTAAAGATTACTGGTTGTGTCGATGTAGTCCGCTGTTTGAATTATTACAGTCATTCATTGACACAAAAACATAGCTTAACGCCATATCCCGGTACACAAAAGTCCAAATAATTAGCCATGAAAAAGTTATATAACATTTTATATTAATCATTGTGAAATTTTACATTTTACATTATCAACGCTTTTTTTCTAACGTAACATGGAAACTGAAAAATGCAAAATATCAGATTAATGAAGTAGGTTAAATATAGGTCTTGTAATGCATAGATCCCTGACCTGTCTAGTTCTAATTATCAGATTAGTGGATACAAAAAGAATTTCACCACAACCTATTCGTTAACAAAAGAGCACATGTCAATGTTTGTGGTTAAATCTATTGTTATTCAAATAAAAGATCATAGTAAGGGATCTATCGATTTGGACTAGGTACATAGTTTTGTGGAATTCACCTTTATGGCGTGTAATAACGATCTGTATGTTTTTGACCATTTAGAGATTAAAATGAAATAAAACAATAACTTCATTGTAAGAAAATAGTAAAAATACCATTGTTCTAATAATTCCATGAAGGTTTTTTGTAAATATACAAGTTTACACAGAAACTCACATCTAGTCTTTTTACCTTAAAGGGTAAAATAATGATAGAAAAAAACCCAGAAAAATCACCTCATACATGTCATAATGTTGTGTACTTTATAGGGTGTAATTCCCCATAACTAAATCCGTAACATATCGGCAAATGGTGTTTAGCTAGGTTTTCGAAAGGTGTCAATTGCTTACTACTGGTTGGTTCAATACTTGCAAAGCACATTCTTCTTCTATGTCGCTTTTTCTTCAACTTTCTTCCCTTTTAAAGGGAGACACAGGCAAACATTTAATTTATTCTTTTTGAAGTTTTCATTCATTATTCTGTAAATGTCTTCGAAATACACTCAGCAGTCACAGGAACAAAACTGTCCTACTTATAAAGAATGAAATGGTGGTTTCCCAACATGGCCCACGAGGGTCAGGTTAGAGTGTAAAGATTTCACAATAGTTGTCATAGTGAACTCTTGGAACGTTAAAGTACATGTCAAATGACTGACTTAGACTTGTTTCAAATATACAATATCCACAATATCTATTTTTGTAACTTCCAGATTTTTTTTAAGTCACATGACTTGTTATAAGATTACTTGGTGATTATGTCGGTGTCTAAATTTCGTTCAATATATATAGACATATTTATGGTTCAAACCCAAATTATATAGAATTTATACAGAAGTCATTTTAGCTTGATTTGAGTACATAAGATCATTGTAATGTTTTTGTCATTAATTTGCCTGAGTATCCCTTTAATAATGTATGTTATATGCAATGATTTATATTGTTATTCTCTCAATTTTTCTTATTTAAAGTAGTCTTACTGTAATGTTTTCCCGTTAGAAACTTCTAACATCGGCTAATATCGGAGCAAATTGGTTATTTCTGGAAAGTTATTTTTCAAACTCCTGGGCATTAGATTATTCACAATCACTCATCCCTTATCGCTTTGTACTAAATTCCGGTTAAAACATATAAATATTATTAAATACCGAACATTGTAAAACATAACATTACAGTAAGACTACCTTAATTTTATTTATGCATTGGAATTGCATTGAGTTACTTATTTCTTTTCAGTATTAAACTGCCATTGAAAAATCTTTGCAGCAACAGGATTGTGGCAAACTTCACTACGATTTAAAAATTTCCTTAACATAAATTAATAATTTCACATGACATATTGTAGGTTAATCAACAATAAATGACTTAGTGACATGCAAAAAGGGAAAGATACGATCAAATTGAGATAAAAATTAGAAATTATAATTAATTAATTAATTAATAATGTCAATCTAGTTTCTACCATATATACCTTAGTTTTCCATTCAATAAAATGAAATGTTGTTCTCTGTCATTCAGTGGATGGACATTTCAAGAAGGTTTCTGCACCATTTATTTAGTGTTTGTGTGTCTTTCAAATGAACAGATAAGGTTCCTTGTCCAAAATTCTAAAAATCTAAAGCATCATTAATTATACCCCCGCACAACAAAGTTGTAAGGGGGGTATACTAGTATCAGCTCGTCCGTCCGTCCCTCCGGCCGTCCGTCGGTTTTTTCTTGTCCGCCCAATAACTTAAGATTCCTTTGTCCCTTAGTCTTCATATTTAGCATGAAGGTTAGTCATGATTAGTAGATGACCCCTATTGATTTTTAGGTCACCAGGTCAAAGGTCAAGGTCACAGGGACCTTGACTTCAAAAAGCTTGTCCGCCAAATAATTTAAGATTCCTTTGACCCATAGTCTTCATATTTGACATTGAGGTTAGCCATGATTAGTAGATGACCCCTATTGACTTTGAGGTCACCAGGTCAAAGGTCAAGGTCACAGGGGCCTTGACTTCAAAAAGCTTGTCCGCCCAATAACTTAAGATTCCTTTGACCCACAGTCATCATATTTGGCATGGAGCTTAGTCATGATCAGTAAATGACCCCTATTGACTTTGAGGTCACCAGGTCAAAGTTCAAGGTCACAGGGGCATTGACTTCAAAAAGCTTGTCCGCCCAATAACTTAAGATTCCTATGACCCACAGTCTTCATATTTGAAATGGAGGTTAGTCATGATTAGTAGATGACCCCTTTTGATTTTGAGGTCACTGGATCAAAGGTCAAGGTCATAGGGACTTTGACTTCAAAAAGTTTGTCCACCCATTAACTTAAGATTCCTTTGACCCACAGTCTTCATATTTGGCATGGATGTTGATCATGACTATAAGGTGACCCCTTTTGATTTTTAGGTCACCAGGTCAAAGGTCACAGGGACCTTGACAAAAAAAAGCTTTTCTTCTCAATTGCTAAAGAATGTCCTGTCCGCAATGTATTGATTTTGACATTTTCACATTTGAAGCATGTAGAATACATAACTTAGCAATGCACTGGCTTAGTCACCTCAGATTTGACAGGGAGGTTGTCCTTGAGCTCTAAATGGCCACTGTTGATTCTGACAAAGTGGTATGCGGGGGTATTCACGCCATGATAGTGGCAGTTCTAGTTTTGAATAGTTTAATTCGTTTTCCTATATTATGTTTAAATGACAAAATCTTTAAGAATATTTAAAAAAGCCCTAACGATTGCAGTTATCAAGAAAGAAATCTCAAGAGATACAATTGAAAATATTTATTATCATACACACAAGTACATTAGAGTCATAGTAGAGTGAACTTGTAGGAATCAAATACTTTGGTTTCTGTCGTTAGGCGTTACTGTACAAAGATGTAAATTATTCGGATTTTTAACTTAGGGTAAAACAATAAAACTGTTGTTAAAAAGTTGTCACCATATCGTAGCAAATCGGTTATTTCCGGAAAAAATTTCTTCAAAGTCTTGGGCATTAGATTTTTTACAATCACTAATCCCTTAATATCATTGAATACCGAAAATTATGAAAAATAACATAACAGTAAGACTACCTTTATTTTAATTACGCATTGGAATTGTATTACGTTACTAAATTCTTTTCAATATTAAACTGCCATTGAAAAATCTTTGCACAAAATCTTTGTGGTAAACTTCACTACGATTTAAAAGTGTCTTAAACATTAATTAATCATTTCACATGATATATGTAAGATTAATTAACAATAAATGACTTAGTGACCTGCAACAAAAACGACAGATAGGAACACATTCAGATAAATAATAATACTTATAATAATCTAATGTCAATCTAGTTTCTTCCATATATACCTTAGTTTTCCATTCAATAAAATAAATGATGTTCTCCGTAATTCAGTGATAGGACATTTCAAGAAGGTTTCTTCATCATTTATTTTTATTTAGTTTTTGTTTGTTTGGGTTTTTTGTCTTTCAAATAAACAGATATAGTTCCTTGTCCAAAATTCACTGTTAAAGATGCATGAGGGCTTAAATTTACATGTATAGTGTATAACTATATATTATGTATTATGCAATTATCGTGTCATTGAATAATATTAACGAAACTCATGTTTCTTCCTCAAAACAAATACCAATAAAATAGCATAATTCGATGAAAATATTCATCCATCACAATTTCTAAGAATTTAAGAACAACTGGATATTTATTTTCTATCAATGACATGCATAGAAATGCAGCAATGAGATTAAGTACCCTGGTAATATCTGTCCATTTTTAAGATATCATATTTTACTCAGTCGTATCAGATTATACTTTATTTCATTTGATATATGTCTGTTTTATAGACATAATTATGTTGACCTGCCCTAATTTATATCAATATTTTGTATCAAAGGACTGTAACATAGTTTCACAAATCTAACAAATCATTTCATTTAATTTTTGATAATTCAATTCGTTTTCCTATATTGTGTTTAAATAATAAAATCTTTAAGAATATTTAAAAAAAATCCCAAACGATTGCAGCTATCAAGAAAGAAATCTCAAGAGATACAATTGAACATATTTATTATTTTACATACAATTAAATTAGAGTCATAGTATAGTGATAGTATAGTGAACTTGTAGGAATAAACAACTTTGGTTGCTGTCGTTAGGCGTTACTGTACAAAGGTGTAAATTTTTCGGATGTCTTACTTTAAGGAAAACAAACTATTGTTAGAAAGAAGTCACTTCCGTATTTATGACGATTCTGCAAAGGGTGTACTGTATTTATCTTAAAGATCCTGTGTGTGTGTGTTTTTGGTTTTATTTATACTGGGCGCCGGTTTCCCATATGTCCCAGACTAGTCGGCCTCTATTACGATTGCTGGTAACGTAGAGCCTGCAACGGAGGACTTATTCGCCTTCAACGTCGTCGATGCCGTAGAGCCGCGACGGAGGTCTTCTCAAGCTGTCGATCGTCGTAGGCCTTCCCTAGGACCAGATTCTCTCGTTTGTTGAACAAATGACAATAGGAGGAAAGGCACCTCTTCCGGGAGCAGCAGCTCTCTTTAGGGCCACACCCTTCGTCGTTGGTTAGGTCACACCAGCTAAGTGACCTAACTAGGTCACCCATCTGGTGTGACCTATGCCTTCCGAGCGACGTGCACGCCACGAAGGGAAGTCGGAAGAAAAATCCTGTATGTTGTGATCAATATTATATATAATTATGTACATAATTATGTAAATAAAACAATTTTCAAACATAGAAGAATATGTAAAAAACGTACTGCAAATATTTGTGCATATTAATATTATCATTAAAATGTATGCATTCATTTCATAATGTAAAATTTGACTTAAACTTTATAGAAAATAAATTGTTTTTATTACCTCCCTTTATTTACATGAAATGTTAAATTCGGTAATATCTTTATAATAAATAATGCTTTTTGAGAACCTACAATATTGATAACTCTTAATTTGAGCATCATATTTATGATTTAAAACCGTAAAAAGTTGTGTCACAGGATCTTTAATGTATATTTACAACCTTTATAGTAGATATACAGTTCGGCACACCTCTGGCATTTATATCGCCAAATATCCAAGGAGGTAACCATCTTTGAATATTTCTTTATCATTGCATCGAGGATAAAATTACGGCCTTCTCCTTTTGAAGGGTGCCGCTCACTGAAATATATATTTATATATAACAAAAATTATTGAAATAATGATGAATAATGACTTCACAGAAATCTAAAAAAAAAAACGTTTTGTTGTATTCAAGACCTGCAGTTTCCATTAACAAAATTAAATTCGTATCCGTTTTTAAGTGATAATGCAGTATGCACTTTGTAGAAATAGAAAGACAACACAACAAATATAATACAATACAATTACCTTTCACTTTCCATCATTGCATTTTCGTGTTTTATTGTTTCGAATTATGTGTGTGTCGCGATAGTCCTAACGGAAAACCATTGATTTAAAGATTGCGTAAGAACTCCTTCTCTTCCAGGGGTGCAAGAACATATATTTTGATATCTTTTCATAGTCATGTTTCAATACGGAAGAAAAGAAAGTACGCTTCAAAACTATTCCGTCTAATACCTGTTCTTTTTTCCCCGATGCGAGTACATATATTTTGTTACACTTTTTTACAGCGTCGTAGGAACAAATGTTTTGCTCGTTTGCTCTCTATGAAGCCATAGGGATTATGCTTGTGGTATTCTATCGAATTCTCAAATCAATATAATATGGCGAATTTGAAAATATTTCTTCCGTAGTTTCATTCAATACAGTTTTTCCTAAAGAGTCTAAATTCATTCTCAGTATATACAATAACATCCTGTAAGCTCATTATTTTTATGATATATAATGGGCTAAATTAATTGCGTTATTTTTATTACAGTAAATGCCAGGGATAATATGCATCACTTAGGTCATTACACTTAGTAATGTTTCTGCTCCAATTTCTAGCTAAAACCTGGCTGTTATCGAAGTAAGTTTAATGTATTTATTTGGTATTATTGGATCCATTAGCTTTTCATTTCGAGCCTGCAAGTGTAATACATGATAATAAAGAGCATATACTTTTACTGCCACTCATGAAATATGCTCTTAGGTTCAGAGCAAGAATTAGATATGAAAAGCTGTTACAATTAGCAACATACATTAAACAATCTATAGCTGCAACAAGCACAAACCTTGCCTTGCTATTTCTCTTTTTTATCATCGACATTAAATCTGGTAATGCTTTTCAGACAGTCAAGCTAATAAGATACTGTTGGTCGAAGCTAAAGATACTGTATGTTGTAATTAAGGATGTATTAACACTTATGTGAAATCTTATATATGTATATAATCTTTCTTCTAAAACAATTTTCAAAATCCAAGAATATGTTGAATAAGTACTGCGAATGTTTGACGCATTTTATCTTATCATTAAAATATATGCATTCATTACTCACTGAAAAATTTTGCTAAGACTATATAGAAAATAAATATCTAATTTAATAACCCCTAGCGGGCGTGAGGTATGTTCACGTTTTCATTATTCCTCATGTACAGTCTCAATCAAACCAAGTCTGCAATTTTCATATAATTTTGCTATTTTTAATGCTTCCGAGGGATCACTTTTTCCCAGATATTTATACATCACAACAGCAAGTGTCAAGTGTTGTGTGGCAGCTGTACAGTGTTGCTATATTTTTCTGGTCCTTCGGGATCAATGAATCAAGCACTTTGAGGTGTTGAGAATTAAGTAACGATCAAGCCGGTGCGTGGGCGCGTGAGGTATGTTGCACTTTTTTATTATCCCTCATGTACAGACCAAACCAAGTCTGCAATGTTCTTGTTATTTTGCTGTTTTTAATGCTTCCCAGGGATCACTTTTTTGTGGCCAAAATGGTATTAAGATTAACCATTGTCCGTCCGTTCTGTTTTGTCAGAGTTATTGCCCTTGACTAAGTGAAAATTTGCAATTTTTAATTTGTTTCGTGCGTGGTTCAAAACGTTTTTAACCTAGAGCCATGAAACTTAACATATATGTTGGTCAGCATGTGTAGTCCTGTACCTTGGGCGTCGCTTGTGGATTTATGCAGTATTTGTAGAGTTATTGCCCTCATTTTAAAAAAAG
>NW_026861651.1:0-29616 GCF_026571515.1 Ruditapes philippinarum
AAAAAAGTTTTCCCCCCCAAAAAAAAAAATTTTTTTTTAAATTTTTTCCCCCCCCCAAAATTTTTTTTTTTTTTTTTTTTTTCCCCTTTTTTTTCCCCCCCAAAAAAAAAATTTTTTTTGGGGGGGGCCTTTTTTTTTTTTTAAAAAAAAATTTTTTTTTTTTTTTTTTTTAAAATTCTTGGGGGGGGAAAAAAATTTTTTTTAACCCCAAAAATTTTTAAAAACCCCAATTGGGGGCCCCCCCCAAAAAAAAAAAAGGGGGGGGGCCCCTTTTTTTTCCCCCTTTTTTTTTTTTTTTCCAAAAAGGGTTGGGGGTTTTTTAATTTTTTTTTTTGGGTTTGGGGTTTTTTTTTTTTTTAAAAAAAAAATTCCCGGGGGGGGTTTTTTTTTTTTGGGGGGGGGGGGAAAAAAGGGTTTTTTTTTTTTTTTTTTAAAACGGGGGTTTTTTTTTTTCCTTTTTTTAAAAAAACCCCCCCCCCCGGGTTTAATTTGGGGGGGGAAAAAAAAAAAAAAAAAGGGGGGGAAAATTTTTTTTTTTTTTCCCCCCCCCTTTTTTTTAAAAAAAGGGGGGGGGAAAAAAAAAATTTTTTTTTTAAAAAATTTTGGGTTTTTTGGGGGTTTTTTCCTTTTGGGGGGGAAAAATTTTTTTTTTCCTTTTTTTTTGGGTTTTTTTTTTTAAAAAAAAAATTTTTTTTTCTTTGGGTTTGGGTTTTTAAAAATTTTTTTTTCCCCCAATTTTTTAAAACCCCCTTGGGAAGGGGGGGGAAAAATTTAAAAATTTTTTTTTGGGAATTTTTTCCCCCAAAAATTTTTTTTTTCCGGGGGGCTTTTTTTTTTGGGGGGTTTTTTTTTTTTTTTTCCCCCCTTTTTTTTTTTTTTGGGGGGGGGGTTTTTTTTTTTTTTTCCCCTTTTTTTTCCTTTTTTTTTTTTCCTTTTTTTTTTTTTTAAACCCCCCCCGGGAAAAACCCCAAAATTTGGGGGGTTTTTTAAAGGGGGGAAATTCCTTTTCCGATTTGGGGTTTTTTTTTTCCCCCCCTTTGGGTTTTTTTTTTTGTTTTTTTTTTTTTTAAAAAAAATTTTAAGGGCCCCGGGGGGGGGGGCCCCCCCCCCTTTTTTTTTAAAAAAAAGGGGAAATTTTTTTTTTTTTTTTTTCAAAACCGGGGGGGGTTTTTTTAAATTTTTTAAAAAAAAAAATTTTTTTTTCCCCCCAAAAAAAAAGTAAAAAATTTTTTTTGGGGGGGGCCCCCCCCCAAAAAAAAAATTTTCCCCTTTTTTAAAAATTTTTTTTCCCTTTTTTTCCCCCCCCTTTTTTAAAAAATTTTAAAAAAAAAATTTAAAATAAAATTTTTTGGGTTTTTTTTTTTGGGGGGGGGAAAAACCCCCCTTTTTTCCTTTTTCCCCCCCCAAAATTTCCCCGGGTTTTTTTTCCCCTTTAAAAAAAAAACCCCCCCCAAAAAAAAAAACCCAAAAAAAAGGGGGGCCGGGGTTAAAAGGGGGAAAAAAAAAAAAAAAAAATTTTTTTTTAAAAAAAAAATTTTTTTTCCCCTTTTTTTTTTTGGGGGGAAAAAAAATTTTTTTTTTTTGGGGGGGGGGGAAAAAAAATTTTTTTTTTTTAAAAAAAACCTTTTTTTTTTCTTTTTTTTTTTTAAAAAAATTTTTTTTTTTGGGGGGCCCCCCCTTTTTTTTAAATTTTTTTTTCCCCCCGGGGGGAAATTTTTTTTAAAAAATTTTTTTTAATTTTTTTTTTTTCCTTTTGGGGGGGGGTTTTTTTTTTTTTTTTTTTTTTTTAAATTTTTGGGGGGGCCCCCCCCAAAAGGGGGGTTTTTTTTTTTTTTTTTTTTTTTTTTTCCCCCCCCCTTTTCCCAATTTTTTTTTAAAAAAAAAAATTTCCCCCTTTTTTTTTTTTTTAAAACCCCCTTTTTAAAAAAAAAAAAGGGGGTTTTCCCCCCCTTTTTTTTTTTTTTTTAAAAATTTCCTTTTTTTTTTTAAAAAAAAAAATTTTTTAAAAATTTTTTAAATTTTTTTTTTTTTTTAAAATTTTTTTTTTTTTTTACCCCTTTTTTTTCCCCCCCCTTTTTTTAAAAAGGGGGAAAAAACCCCCCTTTTTTTTCCCCCAAAAAAAAAATTTTTTTGGGGTTTTTTTTAAATTTTTTTTAAATTCCCTTTTTTTTTTTTTTTCCCCCCTTTTTTTTTCCTTTTTTTAAAAAAACCCCCTTTTTTTTTCCCCTTTTTTTTTTTAAAAGGGGGTTTTTTTTCCCCCTTTTTTTTTTTTTTTTTTCCCCCTTTTAAAATTTTTTTTTTTTTCCCCCTTTTTTTTTTTTTTTTTTCCCCCCTTTTTAAATTTTTTTTTTTTCCCCAAAAAATTTTTTTTTTTTTTCCCCCCTTTTAAAATTTTAAAAAAAAGGGGGTTTTTTTTTTTTAAAAAAAAAAAAAACCCCCCCCCTTTTTTTTCCTTTTTTTTAAAAATTTTTTTTTTTTAATTTTTTTTTAAATTTTTTTTTTAAAAAATTTTTTTAAAAAATTTTTTTTTTTTTTTTTCAAAAAAAATTTTTTTTTTTTTTTTTTTTTGGTTTTTTTGGGGGTTTTTTTTTTCCAAAAGGGGGGGGAAAAAAAAAAAAAACCCCCCCAAAGGGGAAAAATTTTTAAATTTTTTTTTTTAATTTTTGGGGGTTTTCCCCCCTTTTTTTCCCCCTTTTTTTTTTTTTTAAAAAAAAAAATTTTTTTTTTTTTTTTAAACCCCTTTTTTCCCCAATTTTTTGGTTTTTTTTTTTTTTTTCCCCCCATTGTTGGGATATTTCCTCAATTTATAAAAAATCCCTGTTCAAGAGGGCCTGGCAATTGATATGGGTCACCATACGATAGAGTTTCATTTTAAAACTTTGGTGGAAGTGGTCCCCAAAACCCTATTTCTATTTCTCATATTGTTTCTGGCCCCAATTAGTTATTGTTTGGATTATTTGTCCATGTCACTTGATTGAAACATTTTAATTTTCCTCTATTTTTTTCCCAGTGGCAAATGTTTGTGGGCCTTCTCTTTTCCCGCATTGCTCATATGCTTTTTTTATATTAAAAGAATGAAGTTTAGGGCGCCACTGGTCAAAGCAGGAAAAAAGTCTATTGGATTTTGTTTTTGTTCATGGCTACCCCTATATATAGGGTTCCATTTATTCTTTCAGAAAATTGTGGAAAACATACCTACCCTTGGCCAATGTTCTAAAATGCATTTATTATGTTTTGTGTTCAATGGTGTTTTCCACAAATGGGGGACCTAAGGTTTCCGATTTCCCCTCCATTCTCAACCCTGTTCGAGTCATTTTCTTTCCAGGACCTAACCGAGATGGGAAAACGGGCTTTGAAGAGTTTTTCCTGGTTCCGTTAGGTGGGGTTTGGTTTTTTGTAAAAACCTATTTTCTTTTGTGGGAACATGTGGCCCTCCAAAAAAAATTGATCCCCTGGGGGCCCCCACATTGTAAAAAGGGCATTTGATTCTTGTTCAATTTATAGGGCTTTCTAATTCCCCAGGTTGTCTTCAAGTGATCCCAGGCGTTGCCTCGTAAGGTCTTTTCTGGTATTAAAAGCTCCTTTATAAGTTTCTTAAAAGTTCTGTGGTTCTTTTTAAGGGTCTGCAAGGTTTGACATTTCTAAAAATTTTTTCTGAGGGGGGGACTTACACCTTCTTTATGCAGTCCTGCAAGAGGTGGTTGCTGTGTGCTCCCCTTAAGGAACATTTCCTCCGTATCGTTCGGGGGGGGGGGACCTATGGTCCTACTTGGGCTTTTCCTGATTGTTTCTACAAAAACTTTTTAAATCCCATTCAGGGTCGGAACACCCTTGTCATTTTCCGGTGAAAAAGGGGCGCCTTGTTTAGGGGAAAAAATTTTCCCAGTTTGCTAGCATTCCCCGGGGGCCCAACTTGGGGTTTCAAGTTTGACACATTTTATGCTATTTTTGAGGCATACAGGGGCCTAATCTCATTCCCCAAAAAAACTCGGCCAACTGTTTCATTCTTTTGTCTTAAGTACGGGTGTCTTTTGAATTCCTGGGATAGCCAATTTTTCGGGTTTAGCCTGTTTTCTTTTTTGCTAACCCCAAAAATCTTTTTTGTTCCCAAAAGAATGGATTAGTTAAAGAAAAACTTGGTTATGGGACCTTTTTTTTCTTGATGTAGCTAATGAAAAAAGCTATGTAAAATTTGGAAGGGCCTGGCCTTAGGTCCTTTAAGTTGCTTGTTGGCTAGGTAAAAGAGGAAGCTTTCTTCTTTGTTCGGGACCATTTCTTTTGCAAGTTCTGCCCAAAACAGGTTTCCTTCCAAAGTAGGGCCGGGTTACCAAAAAATCCCACTTCTTTTCTTTCCCGCCCCCAGTATAAGGGGGGAAATCAGGGGGCTTGTAATATTTGTGCATGGGCGTTCGTGAAAACATTAAATGGTTTACCTAGGGAATGGTTAGGCATGGTCTCTTTATTTCCACCCATATCTCCTGGGATCAAAATTCATTCCCCACCCCCTGGATGATTCATAATTGAAAAAGGTTTGGACTTCAGGAATCCGAAAATCATGTTTGGGTTCTGCCCATAACTTTAAAAAATTTAATTATTTTTGAGCTTTCTGGTAAAAATAAAAGATATGGAAGAAATAATTAAAAAGAAAAACACAAAAATGGTTTTTTTTAAGGTTTATCTTGTATTAGTTGTAAAAGATATTGCTAATTCGGATCCGGGACAAGGGTGTGCGGGATCGAACGGCGTGGTACAACGGCGGTCGAAAACCAGTTCTTACGGATTCCGAACAGGTGCACGGAATCGAACGGGGTTGTGACGGGGCGTCGAACAGGGTGCCCGGCCGGGAATTCCGGAAAACGTGTGGCACGGCGTCAAACAGGGTTCCCCACCGGAAATCCGAAAAGGTGCACGGGAATCGAAAAAAACGGTGGTGTACGGCGTTCGAAAACAGGTTTGCGGGGAATCCCGGAAACAGGAACCGCGTCGTGTTGTGGGATCCAAGAAACAGGGTGTTGGGCCGGAACGTCCGAACGGGTTCTTAAGAACCCTTTTTACTCCAAAAGGTAATTTCTCCTCTAAATTCCTTCCCAAGGTCCAAATTTAATTCTTCTTTACGGGTTTCCAAAAAAATTGGGGCTCCCGTTATTTGGTTGAAAAATATTTCAAAATTCCCTCACTTCTCTGACAACCAGTTTGTGATGTTTTTGGGGGGAAAGGGGGAAAAGGATGTGGGCCGTTGTTCGGAACCTGAAAGAGGGGAAAAACTGTCCGGGAACCTGTGGGTTGGGGCCTTGATAGAATTAATTTCAGGATTTAAAAAACTTACAAAGAAGGCTTGTTTTTAAAGAACAAAAAATGATTTAATTTTATGTTTTAAGGTAACTTAAAGATGTTGTTTAGTTTAAGAATGGAAGTAGGGAAATCTATAAAATAAAATTATCAATAAAAGGATGGGGGGGACTTGTTAGTATGGTTGAGTTAAAAAGTAAATTGTTAGTTAAAAAATTGTTAGTAAATGTTTTAAGTTTTACATTTTCGTTTTCCATTTTTTTTTCATTTGAAACTCAAAATTCCGGGGGAAGAAATAGGGGGAAATCTACTAGGTTGAATGAAATAAAAAGCTTTCAAAGCCTCTTTTGTAAGTTGTATTCCAGTGTAGGATTGCTAGTTAAAAATTCAAACTTTGTATGGGTCTATAAAAAACGGGTTTAAAACTGAGGGATTTTCCAATTATTTAACCAAAGTGTAAAAGAAAAAACTGGTAAGTAAAATTGATTAGACTTAAATGATCTCGGCCAGTGGACGGAAAATCCAG
Organism: Ruditapes philippinarum; assembly: GCF_026571515.1. Classification (NCBI taxonomy): domain Eukaryota; kingdom Metazoa; phylum Mollusca; class Bivalvia; order Venerida; family Veneridae; genus Ruditapes; species Ruditapes philippinarum. The sequence continues at coordinate 5,816 of NW_026861651.1, forward strand.
TAAAGCTGGGAAGGGATAAACACCCGTTTCGGCAATATATTGAAAAAATTCCCAAGCTAACCGCTCTCAATTCCACTTCAGATTTTGCCGGGAACGTCCATTTTGCGGCCAAAGGGGGGGCCCCTCCAATAATCGACCAATGGCTAAAGCCGTTCGGAAAAATCCTCAATCTAAAAAGGAAATTTAGATCCCGAAACAGGCCCACGGGGACGATTTCCAAAGGAAAAAATTCCCCCAATCTGGTTTTGGTCTAACCGTTAAACCAATTTATTTTTTACCTAATTTAGTACTTTTTAAACCCAACATTTCTGTTTCCGGGAAAAAAATTGATAAGAATTTAGGTTCATAACCCAGGCCCATGTTGCACTGTTTGGGACGTTCCATAGTGACACAAAAATCGAAGTAAAAAATTAAGTTTTTGCCATTTTCCTGTATAGGAAATAAAAAAAGGGGAGGTCACCCCATGCATTGTTCATTTTTCAAATTATTTTATAAAAAGGTTAATTTGTTCACTGGAATATATATTTGTATACCATGGGATTTTATTTTTGCATCATATTCGTTAATTATTAAAAAATATGGATGGATACGAAATGTTTTCATTAGTTTTTTTCCACCGAAAGTCTGTCAAAATTTGCCAGTTGTTTTTAAAAAGCAGTTTAATTCTTTCTTTTTTTGATACCCTGAGTTACCAATCATAAAAACCCAAGTAAAAACCTTAATTCAAGGTATTATGTTTTTAAGTGTTTTAAAAGGCATGTTTTGTAATTTTTAATGATGTGGTTACATGGTTGTTAAGAAAAAGGAGTTTCTTATAACTGTTAAAACCAAAGGGGTGTGTATTTTTCATTATTACAAATATTTATTACTTTTATAACAATAAAAAAAAATGTCTTTTAAGTGGAAAAAATTAACCATTTGGGTGGTTTTACAAGTATTCTATTTCGTATTTGAGGAGGGTGTTTTCTAAATTAAGGGGCTGAAAAAAACCCCCCCCCCCCCCCCAAAATTTTTTTTTTTTTTTTTTTTTTGTTATGGGCTTTCCATATAATTGTTCAAAAACAAATGGTCATGTTATTAATTTAGATGAAAAGTGCGTGTTTTTTGGTTCACCGTGGACTTTTGACTACTGATTTCAAAGTCAATACCAGATAATAACATTTTGGGCGGGGGGTTGTAGAGGGGTATGAGGTGGAGGTACTAGTTAAGCCTACTGGCATGGCTACGTGTCGTACACCCTACACAGATTATATTTTTTTCAATGTACTTAAAATGTGGGAATGTAAAAATATAAATGGGTTGTTCCATATATAAACAGAAATATATCTATTTATCTATATAATAAGTACTAAACTCAAGTTTGTATAACCCATTCAATGACACTGATTTTCAAGTGAGACAGTTTCAGATTGAAAGGTAGTCAATTGGGGTGTATTTTCGGTAAATTCACTTACCGGGTGTAAACAAAAACGCCGAATAACTATGAATAAATTAATTTGTTATTATTACGCACAAAAAAAATTACTTAAAGTTTTTTGCGATTCTTTATGATAATGTTGCATTTTAAAAAAATATATTTAATTTTTCGCAATTCATATCAGCTCTGGAGAATCTTTTTGTTGATAAAAAATATCGTTCATTTTCATAGAAAACAGAAAAGCTACGGCAAATAAAGTACGAGTGAGTAGTAATCGAATGTTCAAGTAAAGGCTGAAAAACAAAAAAAAAGTTAGGTTTGTTGTTAATATTATCAACAAAACAAATTGTACATGAAATCATATTGTGCTGTATATTTTTGTATTTTTGATATAAATCTTTGTTTTGGTCATAACGTTGTGATATTTAGTTTTTACGATGGTATTAAATATTTTTAATAACAAAACTTTATTCTTAGAAGACAAGTAAACTAAAGATTACGAATTTGTCCTTAAAAATTTCATAAAACAGCCAGTCTCTTTCCACCAATGAAAAACACCCTCTTTTAGCTGAAGATTTTGTAACTAACAATTTTATTTGTTACAAATCTAGGTCAAAATCCATTTTAATACAGCTACGCCGAAAAAAACAGGCCTCAAAAACGTTATGTATATATCATTAGATAGTTCTAATCTGGTAAAATGTAATTCCGTCAGTTTCAACAGGGACTTAAACCCGTTTCAAAAAAATGCCGCTTCACAATTGAATAGACATTTAACTTAATATGCTCTTTCTGGGGTGTTAGGTATCTTTGTTTCTCCGGAACTCCACAAATATGTGCTTTCATAAAAAACAAACGTTATAGCTTCAGGGTCATAAAAATGTGTAACAAAAAACATGTTGCGTTTTTAATGTTCGATAAAAAAACACCATTTTTTTTGGGGCAAAGGAAAATTTACCCGGAATTTTATTTATCTTTTTTTTCTCCAAAATAAAACAAAACCCCCACATTTAATTTGCATCTAATTATTATGTATTTACACAATGAAGCAACACAACCAATAACTGTTTAAAAATTTAAAAGTCTTACAGCTACAGTAACAGTACCAATGTTTCAACGATTTATAAACATTGTAACAACTTTGAGAAATGCTCATCATTTTTATATTTCTTTTTTTTTCCTGTTTAAATAAACCATTTGTTTCGCATGTTTACATGTATGTTTAAAATCAAGATTGCTTTGATATATGCAAGAGCCGAGATTTTTAAAATAATTTATCTGGAATAAAATTTGCCTTAAAGACAACTACTGGTTTGCCAATGTTAAAGCTCACTATTACTTTGATAAATGAGTCCTTACACTACACGTTTTACGCTTAATTTCAGTTTGTGAATATGATATGCGCGATTGGGTCAAAAGTACTCGTTAATTATTAAAAATTGTCTACCAGACCGATCTGTTGAATTATTCATTTGCTAGTTTGAGTCGTTAATGTGTGATATATTATTCATATCAGTTTGTTTTCTCGCAAAATTAAGTAGCTTCTGATGCATAAGGGAAAATAGATTGTCTATACTAGACAGAAGTGCTGCTTTTTTAAAATAAGATTAGGGAAGATTATGATTAAGATATAGAGAGCTGCACTCTTTACCAGACAGTAGAAATAAGAGTTTCTTAGAAAAAGTGTACAAGGAATCAATGGTTGATGATTGAAATGCTCTTTAAAATTTGTGTTTGGAAAATCTTAATGGCATTAATAGCTTAGAATATGCAAAAAGACCTAGTATATGGTCAAGCAATTAATAATATTTTGAAAAACTTTGACATTTCATGTTACATTTACTTCCAACAGATAATCGCCGCCCCCGCCCCCCGCCCCCCCCCCCCCAAAAAAAAAAATTTTAAATAAATAAAAAAAAAACAGACATTAAAGCACTTGCAAATACGTTTTAAAAATATGTATTATCTTTAGAGAAATCGTGCAAGGCATCTTTGTTTGTGCTTACACCTTATTTGTATTTGAAATCTCTTAAAGGGAGACACAGGCAAAATTTTCATTTCTTAGTTTTGGATTTTTCATTCATTATTCTGTTAATGCCCCCAAAGTTATTACATTAGACAGTCAGAAGAAAAAAACTTTTATGCGTAGAAAAAATAAAATGGTGGTTTCCTAACTTGACCCGCGTGGGTCAGGTTAGAGCACTAGGATTTCACAAAAGTTGTCACGGTGAACTCTGGAAACGTTAAAGAACATGTCAAGTGAATGACTTTGACTTGTTTCAATCCTACAATATCCACAATATATTTTATTGTAACTTCGAGGGTTTATTCTAGTGACATGACTTGTTTTAAAACTATTCGTTGATTTTATTGGCGTCTAAATTTTGTTCAATAAAATAGTTATATTTACGCCTCAAACCAAAAATATGTAGACTTTAAACAAAAATTCATGCTGAAACTTTCAGAAATGTCATTTCAGCGTGATTTGAGAACATAAGATCATTTTGATATTTTTGTCATTATTTTGCCTGAATATCCCTTTAACATATATTTCATTTTCAATATTTGATTAAACCCGTACATTTGAACGACACAGCTTGAAGTAATTCTTCTGATGAAACTCTAAACTATATCAGTTATAGAAAAGGAAGTCATTTTAATCGTTGGTATATTACAGTTAGTACACTATATGACAATGACTACATGACATTATGACATTTAGAAAAAATCTTTCACGGTCTCAAAAAAATAGATTTTTTTTGTGCAAAATTACATTTTTGTAAGAAAACCACAAAGGATTCCGAAGTAATGCGTATCCTTTCTTTGACTGTTTATGAATAGGCAAAAGAATCGTTCAACCACAATTTGGCTATAAATAAATAAATAAATTAATTAATTAATTTATTTATTAATAGATAAATAAATGAATGAATATTAAATAAATAAATACATAATGATACTATTAAGGAATAAAAACATGTCTATTTTATCATCTATAATAGCGTTTTATGGTAACTTTGGGGTTTGCAGTATCAGTGTCTTTTAAGTCTATAAGATTTGAAATACCACCCCATTGCGATGATTAAAACGGCTGAAAGTTAAAAAAAGTACAGATTATGAAAATATGACTGTTGTCTGTGCTTAGTTCAGGGCAATTGTATATTACTGTATATACTTAAACGTGCAATGGTCTTAAGTTAACAGTATAACTGTGTTTTTTGTAAGTAGTGAAAAAGAATGAAAATTAGATCTACCAGTTTAGCTGGAAAGTTGCCAAATGATATATACTGTGTTGGTGCCACGTAAAACCCATTGACGCAAAAAATGAACGAATTTACAAGGATCCTTTTCGTGGAACGATGCATTTGATTTTACATTTGTTTCTCAGTCTAAGACTCTTTCAATTATGATTTATCGCCCACAGATCTTATATTTATTATTCCGAAACACTTAAAAGCATGTGCTGCACTTAATCATACAATAGAATATACTAATGTCTGTGATTTGGACATAAGGATTAATAGGCTTTTGATTTTTCACAGAAATATTCCCACACCGTTAAAAAGTAAAGTAAATCATATTCAAGTCTGTGAACAAGCCTAAACATATAATTTAATATGTTTGTAACTAAAATTATTGGTGAATACATATGTAAAGTTGTCAGTGTTGTGAATATAACAGATCCAAAAGGGGATGGTTTAATATAGCTTTATTGCATTCATAAAGTTACGCTTACAATCACAGGCTCAACAATAACTGAAATATAAACATACTAGCCTATGTTAGCGACAGGCGGCTCTGATTGGACAGAACCATTTCAAATCTATTTTATAAAATTAATATTTGATGGTAAACAACAATTTGAATGTGTATGGTCAGTCTTTGATGGTTCCTGAAATATTACTACTTGCTTGACAGGTACAATTAATAGGGTATTATTTGGTTTCATAGGCTCAAAAATATTCAGACAAATAACAGCTTTATATACTAGATGCAGCAACCTAAAACCTTACAATACGTTAAACTTTTGCATTTGTTAAACGCAAAAGCAACAACAACAAAAAAAATTATAAAAAAGAATTGTGTTACTAGCATAAGCTTGAAAGAGGATATCTTGACAAATCAAATCAGAAACCATATTCATACCAGGTAAAATGTTGTGATGTTGAGGGGATGGTCGTGGGTTGGGTTGGGATGATCGTTGAATTGTTTTTTAACGGTAAAATACTATTATCCTACAAGATCAAAAAAGTGATTGTCGTGGCGTAAACTTAAAAGATAAAATATCTTTAAGTTACTATTTCAAAAACATTTTGAGATCCGGCAACGTAGTTTGTAAACGCTTGAACACTGTTATATTAAAAGCTAATCTTGTAACATCATAGGGAATATTAAGTATGTAAAATTGAAAAACAGTTGTTATTTGTTAATGGATTTGACCTATTTTACCTGCGGATGATCACGTGACCAAAATCGTACAATGGGCTCATAAAATGGCGGCCTAAACGCTCGGTAAAAGCAGTGAAATTGAGGTAAACATACAGTTAACATTAAATTTATATGTAAAACTAGGCCACACGGAATCCCTGTATAAAAGCCACGTACTGTTCTGTTGTTGGTTACTTTGTAGTTGTCTCTGCTTAGGCTTGAAAGTCGAAAAAGTTGTTTTGAGTGATTAGTACAATGGCCGAACAGGTACTAAAATACGTTGTTTTCAGTAAAAGAAACGCAATATTTTGAGCAAAATTAGTAATGACATCTTGTGCACAATCGGAAACAAGCGTAATTCAATGATACTCATTAAATTTAGTTCGGCCATTGTAGTCGTTTATAAAAAGATGCACAACTTCGTTATGCAACTTTATAAAGGATGGAAATTGTTCTGGACGGACAAACTTCCGATTGTGTAGAAGATGTCATTGCTAATTTTGCTCAAAATGTGTTACCTCAATTTCACTGCTTTAACCGAGCGGGTAGGCCGCCATTTTATGAGCCCATTGTACGATTTTGGTCACGTGATCATCCGCAATGTATTTTCGTAACATATCATTAACTCTTTTATTGCTTTTTTAATATCATTTTCATTTTAGAATTATACAAGTTTGAAGTGCATTTTATTGCCTATGTGTTCGATTTAATCGTTTTCTGAGAAGAAATAAAGTAATAGATCGGTGTCAATTAAAACATTTCTATGTTTGTAAATTACACTAAAATGAACCCCAATAAAATATGGTACGAGCTGATATTCTTGACATTTGAATCAATTATGAGAGCTGATTAACAGATAAAACTGCTTTGCTTAAGTATCTTGTTACAGTATTGAAGTCATTGTCCTATAGAGAGCTTGATGATTTAAAGCATAAAACACTTTGTACTTTTTCTTTTAAATATGTTAATATTAGCTGATACAGTAACATTAAATCCAAAATAGTTTAATTCTATTTGAAATTGTGACACGTAACTATTTATAACACTTTAAAAGAATGAACTCAGTGCAAGAAATGAGACTTTACTCAGTTTTTATTTAGTCCTTTCTAACAATTATTCTCTAATAGACAGATTAGTTATTTATTGCTCAAGCAATTCTCACTCTCAAACGAAAGAAAGAAAAAAAAAGAATAAACTAAGAAAGAAAAAGAAAAGAAAAAAATCAAACAGACATATTTGATTGATATCAGAGTGCAAATTGTACGCTTGATAAAACGTTGTAAACTCACACTTGTTTAAATTTTAGCAAAATAATGCTGACTAAACTTTACATCCATATTAGTTGTAAAAAAAAATATATATTTCGGCAAATTCTACACATGACCGATGTTTTTATGGTGCTGATTTGAGGAGAAACGCATTGCAACGTAGCAACAAAATAAAAATAAAAATAAAATATCAGAGAAAATATCAAAACTGTCATTGTAATCAGCCAAGTACACGGATTTTTGCATTGCAAATTTGATTTGAGCGGGCACTAGAAACAGAAATCTATCAAGGCAAACATAAATTGTGCATGTGACAACTGAAGGCAAAGATCATGTAAGATTTTGAATTGTTTATATGTTGACAGTAAAAATATCCAGGACATGTTCGGAGTATGCAACTTCCAAAGATTATATAACAAGTTTTAATTTCATTATTCATAAGTATGCATGCGAAGCATGTTCCACCGAAACCTCTATTATTAAATTCAATAAGTTCTGAGGAATTTAGAGAAGGATTTATGTCATGTCAGTTAACCCTTCCTTTGCACCAATTGACTTATTGTTGCCCAGTTGGGTGCGATAGTTTTTGAATACTATGGAGGCTGCTTACCGGAAATGTCCTCCCTTTATTCTTCATACCAGACAACCTGTACTGACCATATTGGCTGACATGTGATATATTAGCATATTTGTAGTGTCTTCGAAACAATATAGAGTTTCCGGCACAATTTACAACGCTGTAAGAGTCATTTTGAAATGTATACATTTATATTACAATTTAAAGATTATCATCATACCAAGCACAGATAAAGCAATCTTCAACCATATATATTGTTTTATAATACTGCACGTTTGAAGCGTCATTTTTCATTGGATAATCGTGACGTTTATATAGTTTTATATACACGGCTGCTGTCGATTCATGAAGAAATCTTACTTTTCCTATCTCTAAAAATGATGTTTGCTGTATTATAAATTCGTTATAAAGATTGGTGACAGGTTATATGGTCGTATATAGACGGCTGTTTGCAATTTAACCCTCGCCTAGCGGCTTGGGCTATATTTACAAACAGACGTTTATATAGGGCCATATAACCTTTCAGCGATCTTTACAAATAATAATTATATGTAGTTTAAACGTAGTATTTTGAGCAGTGGGCCACATTGACAATCTTTGTATCTGAAAATAAAATACAAAGGAAAACAATGCATTTACATAAATAACTTCGTTGATTGTAAAGAATTTTCTGAATGAATTTGTTTTACTGTTTGTAATTAAGGTACACTTACAAATGCATCATGATGTACCAACAATTTGAATAATAGAAACAATTTCTCTACTTTGGCAGTAACTTTAAAAAAATGTTCTGAATATTTTCCAGTATTAGTAATCAGAAATATTTTTTAAATTTACCTGGTAATTTTTTAGGTTAAACATATAAATTTTCTGAATTTTAATAAAAAAATAATATTCAAAAGGAATAATCTCGTAAAAACCCACACAGAAAAAATAGACAGAAGTTGTTCTCGTATTTTATATAACATTGAACTTCACTTAATAGATATGGCAAAATTCATGCTTAGTATATGGTAAACAAGGTCGACAAGGAAAGGAAGCGTTCATTAAACCTAAATAATATACACATGTATCTAAAATGTAACCATTTAACAACTGTTACAGTTGTGTTTAGAAATTGTAATGCGTCTTTCATTTAAAGTACATCTGGGGGGGATGACAGGATCATAATGATAATTATACGAAGCTATATACGATTTTGTAAAATGTCTTTAAATATTGCATTAATTACAATTGAGTGACAATCTTGCTTATTCATATTCATAGATTCTGTCATCAAATCTATAAAAGAACGATGAAAAGGTATCATCCTATCATTTAAATAAGAAACACGAATATTGTTTTTTTTTAAATAGTTTGTATTACATGATTTGCTTGTGAGATAGGGTTGTAATAGAAAAAGAAGATTTGCACTTAACTTAAATAAATATATTTATACACAGCAGACTAAAATGTATGGTTAATTCTGAATTTTAAACTCCCGAGATGCGCATGATATATTGGTAAGGTTTATTCAAAGTTAGCTTTGTTTTTGAAATGATCATTCAATTTGGTTTGAGGTATGCCGTTAAAAACAAGTTGTGCTTAGGTCTCGCTTGGTCCGAGTATGTAAAGAATTCAATCAACTCATATTTGATTGATTTGAAACTGACACAGAATTGACATAGACCATTAGAAATCCTGATGTATTACACTGAGCTCAGAAAGATTTCTAGAAAGCTTAAAAAATAAGAAAAAAGGATGATTCACATCATTTTTTATATTGGAATAAGAAATCATACATGTTGATAGCGATTAATATGGAAAAATAGCCTTTGAATAAATCGGTAGATATGTTTATATCTCCAAACCTCTTGATATATTGTTTTGCAGCCTCACTTCGTAATGATAAATAAATTATAACAATACATTAAATCGCCACTTACAGCAGACAAATGTGTGGATTCTGGTGATATAAATTTGAAGATTTGAAATAAAATAAGTCATGTTGAATTTCAGATAGAAATCCTTCAAATTGACAAAAGTGTAGTAAGCGTAATTGGCAGGTAAAAGGTGTAAAACTTTCATACATTGTATTTGTGATTTTAATTTGTTTTAAAACGTTTAAAATTAAATAAATATCGTATAAGTTGAAAACGAATAACAAATACATATTGTCTCATGACACCTTTCCTCTATTTCCAAATTTAAATATGCAAAGCCACGAACCAAATTAACAACAGAATCACAGATTTAAAATGTTGATGTTTCCGCAAATAACATGTTGTTTTTCAACAGATTTCGTCCAAATTATGGCAAGATGAAAATTTGTTCAAGTGTTGGATCGATTTCGTCAACATAAAGAAATGTTGGTTAGAGCAACGCTTCTTACACACGATTGTCCTCATTTACGATAAAAGTGCGACTTTGCTGTTTTAAATTTGTTATGTTGACTCATTTCGTCCAGGCGTGTTGAACGTCACTTCATCTTTTGCACTGTTAGTGTCTGAACCTTTTGACTAGAAACCAATTGTATCTTCGACTTAATGAACAATTCCTAAAGGAAACAGTAATGGTTAAACAGAGGTTAACAATGGAATTAAACCTGTTTATAGGACCGCACTGCGTGTTTGTAGACTAGTTGTTACGTGTCATTATCCTTGTAATTAATGGAAAACAAAGACTCGGGGGAGTGGATATGGTGAACGTTCTTGTGTATACCTTGATGAGCCATTCGGTAAATTGAATGTTCCCGTAATTACGGACATTGACCGGTATATACATAGTCAATAAAGAACTGAAAAAACACTTATTGGTTTTGCCAAAACTATTTTTTTGTACTGTAATCATTTATTGAAGTTATTTTATGTAAAGACTGCGGAACATGTGTCTACATCTGTTTAAATTAACAGGGATTAACTATGTAACTGTACAGATTTGTATTTCAGTCTTATTGTAACAATTGTACCTGTAAAGATCAATAGGATATTAAAATCAGTGAAACATATCTTATTTTGCAATTGGTTGTTTATACAGTGTAAAGCATATATTACATTTATGTACATAATTGTACATACTGTCTGTTTATTTGTATAAAGGCTCTTTTAAAGGTTCTTAACCAGTTTCTTTGGTTTTAGCGCAAATGTGCTTCTCTTTTAATGACTCTTAATTCATAACCTATTCGGTAACGTGATTATTAACTATATGCTTATAAAAGATCAAATGAAAAAAATGGAATTTTAACACAAGTGAACATGATTGATGCATTTCATTTTAATAACCAAATTATTGTAAAAATCTATGTAATCAAGGTTATTAAAATAGTACATGCGTTAATTTTAACACCTTATTACTTGTATTTTAATTCATCTTTTCATGTAAATTGCTCTTTCTGAGCTTTTAAGATGTCTTTAAGAGATATTATACGGATCTTGGCAAATCTATTTCGATGTAAAGAAAAAAAAAATATCGTGAAATCTTAACTGTAAACTACAGTTCAACGCATTGCACTTATTTTCGATTAACGGTATAAGGGTTTTTGAAAGAAATCGCTGTTTTTACAGCGGATTAGATGAAACTGTTTACTACTATCGAATAATTTCGGAGTATCTCTCCTTAAAATCTTTGATACAAGCAATACAACAATAAAGCAACACCACTTCTTTTCGATTAACTTATATTAGCAATAAATAGTTCCTATTTAGTACTAATTAATTTATTTTATTCTATTCCTTTTTAAACAGATGGTAATCGTATTTATTCATAATTATTGCTGTATAACATGTTGTTTCACATATTTGCATGCGTGTTTTGCTTTAGATTATTTATTAAATTCCAGAGTCATGATGATGTTATTCATTTCTGTCTGTTTTATTCCTAAAAATTCCTTTCATAAAAATCGGTCAATGTTGCTTTAATTCAGCTTTACCTTTAAATAGTCTTACACACTCAGATTCATCTTAACAGATCGGCACAAACTTTAACCTAAAAGAATATCAACGAAATGAGATTAATCAGGAAACATAAAATGTGTGCTTTTTTTTGAAAGAACACTCGGTGTCAATGTTTTCATGACAAAACAATTTCCAGAAAAAAATCTTCAACTTTGTTTTGGAGCAAGAAAAGGAATCGTTCAAACGCAAATAAAGAAATTGCAAATTTAAAGCGCATTGCTCGAAAAAGACGATATTTGTTAACTGGCTATATGTAGGTTGAACACCATCTATGAACAGAAAATAACCTCTTAAAATATCGGCCATGGGAAAGTTACAGTTATAAAAAATGGTTTGTACTTCATATGACGTATAACTAAAAGATAAATGAAATAACAGTATAACAGTTTTCGTAAAAAAGTATTGCCAAAAGTAGTTGTAGTATGAACAGTTCCATTTTGGTCCGTTTCGCATAACGTTAATGACCTTAAAACAGATCATTACACTAAAAGCTTTGTTAAATGGGTCTGAAGAAAAAATCTGGTACACACAATAAACAACAAAACATTTTTTATGGCATTGACCTTACAAATGTACATTTGTGAGTGTGTATTTTTATGCTTTGTTTTTGCAGAGTAAATACTTTCGATCACAGCTAAATATTAATCTTTAAAAATATAATTTCTATATTAGCGTCCTTTGTTGATGTACAACCATTGGACATTAATACAAAAAAAAGATATGTTCCATCATAAAATAATAATGTAAGCTAGTATTTGCTAATGAAAAAAAAACACCACTTACCACCCTCACTAAGTCTACGTAGTGGTTAAATAGATAATCCGTAGCAGAAGTGGTGCTTTTGTAAACATATCTCTAGGAAGGATAGACAGAAATAAAGGGCGTTATCTCGATCTTTTTCACTTCTCGTTTTTTATGAGTTTTGAATTGGTTTGCGAAATACGTTTTTTATATTGTCACAGATGCATGGGAGATTAAGGTTTAGACAAAAAAGGCGTAGAATTATATGACAAATATTTAATTTACTTTTCGAATATTCAATGTAAAATTCTACATGTCTACTGCAACAAATCTTCGAGGAACATTTGAAAAAAAAAAACAAAAAAAAAAACGCGCGAAAGTTTTCTTTGTATTTGACATGTTGTCTGTCTTAAAACTCGGTTAATATTTAACCCGAATTGAACATTTAAGAGATTTACATCCTAACATAAAATTAAATAAGTTCCTCAGAGGTTATCCCAAACTAAAGTAACCTAAAGAATATAAATCATACAGAGAAAATTGATTTCCGGAGAAAACATAAAAAGTTGACATTCAGTAAGTATACATTGAATGATAAAGTCTAATTTTATGACATTACGATATCTAAAATACATGTTTGACTTTGTCGTGGAAAAGGATAGACATAATACGCGTAGTACTTGCTGTCTGAGAAGTCAAATGTCGATGTCGAGCACTCAATTCCTAAAAAATTGAAAAGGACAAATAAAATTAACGTGGTATTAGCTGCTTTCTTTGACATAAAAAACAAGTAATTAGAGAATCCTTACTGATTACTGTAAAGGCTGTTTTGCTTTTTGTAATTTGATACAATATTGCAATTATGTTGTTGTAGATTATTTCATGTTTTACGAACGGAAAACCTAAATTCCTTTGTCATAACGAGAACGTCTTTCTGTTAAAGAGTAAAACAAACAACTGATTTAAAACACTTTTATCAAGTTACTCAATGAAACTCCTATTGCCATACTACATTTCCTCATTTTAACAATTTTGCCATGATAATAGAAGTAGAGTTCTATATTGTTTTAAGAACTTCTAATCTACAAGTTATTGTGTGTTCTTTATGCCGATTTAACACACTCACACGCCTTTCTCTTACCTGGGCAGGTTATGCACATAACTCGCTATCCTGGATAATTAAAATGTAATTTCAACAATAAAAGTGTGCATAGAATTTGCGTCGTGAATGTATTTGAGCTTACACGGGTACAGAAATAACTCAAAGCAAACAAAAGTTTATTAAGCGATAATAAAATCCAAATTATGTTTAATGATGGCGCATATTCGAGGTATATATTTTGAAGTATATAAAATAAGTTCATATTTCAAAATTATTAAAATGAAATAAAAAAGAAGTTCCTAAATTTCCGATTTAAATCTCATGCTTTTAAAGGCGTAGTTACATATTATTGTATTAGCAGACAAAGCCTATAGCATTGAAAAATTATATTTTAATATAAAGTGTCAATGTATTCTTTAACAAAACGTTCAGGCATAGTAAATTTTCATTTCGTTCAAACTGCACTTCAGTATGTAGTTCAATATGTTTTGATTTGCTATGGTAAGGTTTGAATTTGAACTTATGTGTATGCATCTCAACTGTAAATTTAAGCACTCCCATACAGTCATAAGATATTATGGTTTGAATATTAAGTATAATAGGTTATGGTTTGATTAGATATGATAAGTGGTTATATATACAGTATAGGTTCTGCAGAGGTGTTTACAAAATAATTATTATTTCTTCCAAAAGTAAACGATCCACTATATTTATATTAAGAGCAACACCATCCTCTAAGCAACAACCAAAGTATATATCCACTTGCTCTGCAGAGGCTAAACTGTAACATCACAAACCTCTATAGTAACTTTTAATCGATATTAATTGCTTTATTTTTATTTTGTATACTTCATTAACGATTCGTTCATCTTTTCCGTTGAATATCAGCCATTTTACAATTGTGGTGTACCTCAAATGAGTTAATAAAAAGATAAAAAAAAAACACTTGTCATTTAAAATTTACATCATCAAAGATTTATTAGGCATGCTCTTAAAGAACTAGTATTTATGTATCCCTTATGTTATAATAAGGTTTTAGTATAATGCAGTTAAGGTACAAAGGCAAATGTGTTGACGTATCAACAATTTGTATCATAAAAGACTTGTAGACTTCTTTAACATAATTTCTTTTTTGTCTTCTTGACAAATATTTGTAATAAGACCTATTGTCTTAACTTATCCCTAATGTTGAAAGATAAAAGCAATATATTTTGCTGAATTTTAATCAAACATTTAATATTCAATTGTTATCATACGATATTTTAGAAGAAAGTAACACGTAAAAGCCCACGTAGAAAATTTTAATATTAATTAAACTTGTATTTTATATGTAAGTGATCTCCATAAATATACACTTTAACGTAATACTCATGCTTTTTATAATACACTCTTTCAAAGTGCAAAAGAATTAAGAAGTAAACATAGATATACTTATTTTATTATGACATCGTCATTTAAGGTTTCTGGGATAAGTCAATATAATTTTGATGAAAGTAAATATATTATAAATGTTTTTTCAAGTGCGAATGTGGAATGTGGAATGTCACCTTGTTTTGCCACGAAACTTTTATTCAGTATGATTGCTCATCTTTAGAAAATCGATGCAATTTTAATATTGGTACTTTATATTGCATACGATAAAACGTGCCGAAGAATAGCAAGTGTTATCCATTATAACCTAGTGGTTGTTGGTAATATACTTCATGTTATTAAAATTAAAAGGAAAATGCAATGATATAAAAAGTTACAAAAAGAACTAGTATTATACAAAAAAAGTTGCAGATATGCTAATAAAGTAAGAACAAACCAATTACTTTAAAAAATATAATTATTTTTATTACACGTAATTATTCTTGTCCTGTATGTTTGACTGTTTGATTGTCTTGTAATTCTGATTATTTAGTAAAATTACTCTATAAAATCTTCTTTACGGAGTGTGTGAAATATTTACGTATTGTCATTGACCTTTGTCATCTCTTCACTGTATGCACTGTATTGAAAGTACTCAAATCAGTTTCCACATCACTTTTAATACCGACAATTTAATTGTTATACTAAAAGCTTAAGTAAATGATCCTTAAAATGCACGCGGCATTGACTACACAACACCTTTCTCTTGGCATTGACCTTTCATTATCTTTTCTATTTTGCAGAGTACAATAACACAGACTCTAAATACATAGATCTGGAATATAATTTTGAAAAAAGCGTTCTTTATCACTATCAAAAGAACAAAACGTTCTGTGAGTGTGTTTTATATAAATATAATATAGAACAACACGTGAACAACACGTTCTATGAGTGTGTTTTATATAAATATAATATAGAACAACACGTTCTATGAGTGTGTTTTATATAAATATAATATAGAACAACACGTTCTATGAGTGTGTTTTATATAAATATAATATAGAACAAAACGTTCTGTGAGTGTGTTTTATATAAATATAATATAGAACAACACGTTCTGTGAGTGTGTTTTATATAAATATAATATAGAACAACACGTTCTGTGAGTGTGTTTTATATAAATATAATATAGAACAACACGTTCTGTGAGTGTGTTTTATATAAATATAATATAGAACAACACGTTCTATGAGTATGTTTTATATAAATATAATATAGAACAAAACGTTCTGTGAGTGTGTTTTATATAAATATAATATAGAACAACACGTTCTGTGAGTGTGTTTTATATAAATATAATATAGAACAACACGTTCTATGAGTGTGTTTTATATAAATATAATATAGAACAACACGTTCTGTGAGTGTGTTTTATATAAATATAATATAGAACAACACGTTCTGTGAGTGTGTTTTATATAAATATAATATAGAACAAAACGTTCTGTGAGTGTGTTTTATATAAATATAATATAGAACAACACGTTCTATGAGTGTGTTTTATATAAATATAATATAGAACAACACGTTCTATGAGTATGTTTTATATAAATATAATATAGAACAAAAACGTTCTGTGAGTGTGTTTTATATAAATATAATATAGAACAACACGTTCTGTGAGTGTGTTTTATATAAATATAATATAGAACAACACGTTCTATGAGTGTGTTTTATATAAATATAATATAGAACAACACGTTCTATGAGTGTGTTTTATATAAATATAATATAGAACAAAACGTTCTGTGAGTGTGTTTTATATAAATATAATATAGAACAACACGTTCTATGAGTGTGTTTTATATAAATATAATATAGAACAACACGTTCTATGAGTATGTTTTATATAAATATAATATAGAACAAAACGTTCTGTGAGTGTGTTTTATATAAATATAATATAGAACAACACGTTCTGTGAGTGTGTGTTTTATATAAATATAATATAGAACAACACGTTCTATGAGTGTGTTTTATATAAATATAATATAGAACAACACGTTCTGTGAGTGTGTTTTATATAAATATAATATAGAACAACACGTTCTATGAGTGTGTTTTATATAAATATAATATAGAACAACACGTTCTATGAGTGTGTTTTATATAAATATAATATAGAACAACACGTTCTGTGAGTGTGTTTTATATAAATATAATATAGAACAACACGTTCTGTGAGTGTGTTTTATATAAATAATATAGAACAACACGTTCTGTGAGTGTGTTTTATATAAATATAATATAGAACAACACGTTCTATGAGTGTGTTTTATATAAATATAATATAGAACAACACGTTCTGTGAGTGTGTTTTATATAAATATAATATAGAACAACACGTTCTGTGAGTGTGTTTTATATAAATATAATATATAGAACAACACGTTCTGTGAGTGTGTGTTTTATATAAATATAATATAGAACAACACGTTCTGTGAGTATGTTTTATATAAATATAATATAGAACAACACGTTCTGTGAGTATGTTTTATATAAATATAATATAGAACAACACGTTCTGTGAGTGTGTTTTATATAAATATAATATAGAACAACACGTTCTATGAGTATGTTTTATATAAATATAATATAGAACAACACAATCTATGAGTGTGTTTTATATAAATATAATATAGAACAACACGTTCTGTGAGTGTGTTTTATATAAATATAATATAGAACAACACAATCTATGAGTGTGTTTTATATAAATATAATATAGAACAACACAATCTATGAGTGTGTTTTATATAAATATAATATAGAACAACACGTTCTGTGAGTGTGTTTTATATAAATAATATAGAACAACACGTTCTGTGAGTGTGTTTTATATAAATATAATATAGAACAACACGTGAACAACACGTTCTATGAGTGTGTTTTATATAAATATAATATAGAACAACACGTTCTGTGAGTGTGTTTTATATAAATATAATATAGAACAACACGTTCTGTGAGTGTGTTTTATATAAATATAATATAGAACAACACGTTCTGTGAGTGTGTTTTATATAAATATAATATAGAACAACACGTTCTATGAGTGTGTTTTATATAAATATAATATAGAACAACACGTTCTATGAGTGTGTTTTATATAAATATAATATAGAACAACACGTTCTGTGAGTGTGTTTTATAAAAATAATATAGAACAACACGTTCTATGAGTGTGTTTTATATAAATATAATATAGAACAACACGTTCTATGAGTATGTTTTATATAAATATAATATAGAACAACACGTTCTATGAGTATTGTTTTATATAAATATAATATAGAACAACACAATCTATGAGTGTGTTTTATATAAATATAATATAGAACAACACGTTCTGTGAGTGTGTTTTATATAAATAATATAGAACAACACGTTTCTGTGAGTGTGTTTTATATAAATATAATATAGAACAACACGTTCTGTGAGTGTGTTTTATATAAATATAATATAGAACAAAACGTTCTGTGAGTGTGTTTTTATATAAATATAATATAGAACAACACGTTCTGTGAGTGTGTTTTATATAAATATAATATAGAACAACACGTTCTATGAGTATGTTTTATATAAATATAATATAGAACAACACGTTCTGTGAGTGTGTTTTATATAAATATAATATAGAACAACACGTTCTGTGAGTGTGTTTTATATATAAATATAATATAGAACAACACGTTCTATGAGTGTGTTTTATATAAATAATATAGAACAACACGTTCTGTGAGTGTGTTTTATATAATATAATATAGAACAACACGTTCTGTGAGTGTGTTTTATATAAATATAATATAGAACAACACGTTCTGTGAGTGTGTTTTATATAAATATAATATAGAACAACACGTTCTATGAGTGTGTTTTATATAAATATAATATAGAACAACACGTTCTATGAGTATGTTTTATATAAATATAATATAGAACAACACGTTCTATGAGTGTGTTTTATATAAATATAATATAGAACAACACGATCTATGAGTGTGTTTTATATAAATATAATATAGAACAACACGTTCTGTGAGTGTGTTTTATATAAATATAATATAGAACAACACGTTCTGTGAGTGTGTTTTATATAAATATAATATAGAACAACACGTTCTATGAGTGTGTTTTATATAAATATAATATAGAACAACACGTTCTGTGAGTGTGTTTTTATATAAATATAATATAGAACAACACGTTCTGTGAGTGTGTTTTATATAAATATAATATAGAACAACACGTTCTGTGAGTGTTTTATATAAATATAATATAGAACAACACGTTCTGTGAGTGTGTTTTATATAAATATAATATAGAACAACACGTTCTGTGAGTGTGTTTTATATAAATATAATATAGAACAACACGTTCTGTGAGTGTGTTTTATATAAATAATAATAGAACAACACGTTCTGTGAGTGTGTTTTATATAAATATAATATAGAACAACACGTTCTATGAGTGTGTTTTATATAAATATAATATAGAACAACACGTTCTATGAGTATGTTTTATATAAATATAATATAGAACAACACGTTCTATGAGTGTGTTTTATATAAATATAATATAGAACAACACGTTCTGTGAGTGTGTTTTATATAAATATAATATAGAACAACACGTTCTATGAGTGTGTTTTATATAAATATAATATAGAACAACACGTTCTATGAGTATGTTTTATATAAATATAATATAGAACAACACGTTCTGTGAGTGTGTTTTATATAAATATAATATAGAACAACACGTTCTGTGAGTATGTTTTATATAAATATAATATAGAACAACACGTTCTGTGAGTGTGTATTATATAAATATAATATTGATCAGACAACTGCACTTAGAGTTATTTCATTTTTTAAATTTTACTTACTATAAGAGATGGACTGCAATGGCAACAATTTGTAGTGTAATTATGCAAGTAGAATAGGGAAAACCTGCCTACTACTACTTATTACAATTATATTGAAAACAAATGTTTGTTTCATGTTTGTTTGTTTTTTTCTTCTTTTTTAGGGGAGGTGTTGAAGATGTCTTTTATTTAAACAATACAGATGTGACTAATATATCTTAATGATAAAAACGGAATAAGGTTTAATAGTGTGAAATGTCTTGAACAATATCATAATATTAATAATATTAACATTAATTCCAATATAGTGGCAGTTATGTTCATTCATATTCATAGTTATTGTTCAAGGTGTAATAAAAGAAAGATGAACGACGTCATTCTATGCAACTAATAAAACACAAAACGTGTTCCTTTATTGTTTGAACTGGTGGAAATAAGGTTGCAAGAGATAAATAACAACTATACTTGTTCCCCTTATTTAATGACATAAATTTGTTTAGCACAATTTCGACACTGAACTGTGTTGTTGATTCCGCGTTTTTATCTAGTGGTTCATCTAACATGAAAGTCATTTGTAGCAAAAAAAATCTATGGGTTTTACTTTGCAATAAACTTGCGGATTTGACAGAAAATAAGGAATAAGAGCTTGGATAGAAATCCTTCAAACAGAAAAAGTGTAGTAAGTTGGAATTGAATAGCTTGGAGTTTCCTCTTTGCGTGTTCATAATATTTTTTCATTAGGTGTTAAATAAAATGGATATCATACAAGATAAACAGAAATATGATTTCTTATAAATATTTTTATAATGAAAAAAAAATCTATGAAAAAATAACTGGAAATATAATGAAACGAAATATGCATATAAAGATTTTTAGCTGCTGTTCTCGTTGTTTAATCTTGTGCACATTTTCAACCGACGTGAACAACAAGTAAAAAATCGATTCTGTTTCAATAAGTCGTTTTTTTTCTAGCCCATGTGCCACGTCTTCTTAGGTGTCTGAGCTCCTTGTCGGTAGTCCTGTGTTGGGGGTTACGTTCTTTGAATGCCTCCCTTCCTTGTTGATCTTGTTTTTTTTTATTTCAGGCACAATGTATAAGTCTGCTTTTCTCAATTTTGCAAAGAACGTTGTTTAAATGCAGTTTTAAGACAGGTCGATGAGAACTTTGCCAGGGACGCTATCGTATGTAAAATGAAATTCATGCATGACAAACTTACTTGACACTTTCAAAGGATAATGCTAATGAAATTTTATCATGTTCCGCGAAAAAGGCGTTTTGACGTTACTATTACTTAAATAACTTATAAACTTACGTGACTTAGTATCAAATAAAATTTAGTAAATACATTTCTTAAAACGGAGATAATACACCTTTTTAAAATTTATTTTGCAAATTTTTGCATGTAAAACGTTAAACAGAAAATCTAAAAATTTTTACCCGCTCTACATTTACATGGAGCATCTACCTCCCAAAATTTTAACGTTTAATGAAAAAATGTTTCCCAAATTGAAAATGTTTTTGGCGATAAATAGTAGCCCCTTATATACTATAAAAACGTCAATGCGATATTTCAAAAAAATTTAATCAAAAAAAATTGAAAAAAATTTCGAGCCATCCCCTTTTTTTTCGGGTTTACAAAAAACAACTTTGTTGAAAATTTTAAAAAGCAATTATTTTCAGGAAATAGTTAACTACTTTTACCATGAAAAATGACAAAATTTAAAAACCGAAAAAAAAAACATATAAAAATATCAAAAATTTTTACTACAAAAAAGAAATAAAATTTCATGTAAAAAAATTATGTTTAAACGAAAATCTTGTTACTTTCTAGTGGTGCACCTTAAAATAGTTTATCATGTTTTAACACTTAATAATCGTTTCCTTCCTTCAAAGGCATTGAACACAAAATGTGCCAAATTATCTATAATATGTTCAGCCTGACAACTCATTAAGATACTTTATTGATGAATATTTATTTGAATAAACAAAATATTTGCTAGGTCTTACATTTTCATAAGCTGTACATACATGTACAGTTGTTTTGCGAGTGCATTAATTTTCTAAATTTGCAAATTAAAACAACAGACAAATATCTCTCATAGATAAACTCAGTTTTATACAATCGATATAAATCACACTTTTTACTTTGATTTACTTCTTTCGTCATAGTTCTGCCTATATTGATCTCTCATTCTATAGGAACAATTCTTATCAAACCAAACTCCTTGTAATTCCAAAAATAACCAAAAAACATTAAATTTTTGTTTAAAGCAAAACAGAAGAGGGGAAATTTAAAATTTACGTTTAAAAGTCCGCCCGTCCGTCTTGGGCCCTTCATAAACTTAAATATTAAAAAACGGGTTTTTTTTTAACTATCGAAACCTTGCAGGATATATAATGGAAAAAATTTTCAGAAGTCATCAAAATTTCGAAAAATTTAAACCCTTTTAATGACCCAAAACAAATTTTTAAAAAAATTTCTATTTTTTTGCCATATTTACTGATATGAATGAATGTAATTGAATTTTAAAAAAAAAAAATTTTCGTAAAGGAAAATTAAATTTAAATTTTGCAAAATTTTTAGCTATTTTCCAAAAATTTTAAAAATAATATGAATAAAGGGATGCTGATTTTAAAAAACAGTTAGGCATGAATTTGTACAGAAATGCTTTAAATTCGAATTAATCAATATACTTTTCTTTTGAATTTGAGATTTTTTTTATAATTATAAATAAAATAGCCATTTTAACTATACCCAAATAAAATTCTTATAATTCTAGGCAATACTTTATATAATTATCCATATAACGTATATTTATAATAAGCATTATTTGAAATTTTGTTAAATCCTAGTCAAACTTAATTCAACGAATTTAATCACTTGAGTATTTATGCTTTGGTACAGTTAGTTTATATACTACTGTAAATGTTAGCATCTCAATTTAACTAATGGCCAAACAACTTATAAAATAACACAATCATGGCAAAATAAAATTTCATTGCAATTAAACATATAACAATGTTTTTTTACTGAGATAAATATTTTTCATTTAATTTTGGTTGAAGCTGATTTTCTTTCGACATTTTTTTCTGATAAAAACAGCTTGGTTAAGTAGGACTTTTGTTAGTTAAAATAAAGCTATGGAATTTATATTCTCTTGAGTACCGCTCGAGCCGGTGCTAGGGGGTGTGAGGGATGTTGCACGTATTTATTATCCCTCATGTACAGACTCAATCAAACCGAATCTGAAATTCTCTTGTAATTTTGTTGTGATTAATGCTTCCCAGGGATCACTTTGTTTCCAGATTTTTATACTTCACAACAGCAGGTGTCAAGTGCTGTGTGGCAGCTGTTAAAAGCTGCCCCGTACTTCACTTCAGTGTTGTTATATTTTTCTCGTGCTTCGGGATCATTGATGCCAGCACTATTAAGTGTTGAGAATTGAGTTCCGCTCAAGCCGGTGCTAGGGGGGCGTAAGGGATGTTGCACGTATTCATTATGCCTCATGTACAGACTCAATCAAACCGAGTCTGAAATTCCTTTGTAATTTTGTTGTGATTAATGCTTCCGAAAAAACTTTGTTTCCAGATATTTTTACTTCACAACAGCAGGTGTCATGTGCTGTGTGGCAGTTGTAAAAGTTGCCCCGTACTTCACTTCAGTGTTGTTATATTTTTCTGGTGCTTCGGGATCATTGATGCCAGCACTATTAAGTTTTGAGAATTGAGTTCCGCTCAAGCCGGTGCTAGGGGGGCGTGAGGGATGTTGCACTTATTTATTATCCTTCATTTACAGACTCAATCAAACCGAGTCTGCAATTCTCTTGTAATTTTGTTGTGATTAATGCTTCCGAGGGAACACTTTGTTTCCAGATTTTTATACATAGAAGAGCATAACATACTACGCGGATTCACCCGAGTGATATGTAAATTACGGTCATGTTTGTTCATACTTTGGCTATCATTTTGACATTAATAACAGTGAAATGTCAAAGTCTTTTTATTCTCTTTGCTTACATGATTCATATAGCGCAGACGATGTTCTTATCAATTCTTTT